>NC_133618.1:445068989-445258671 GCF_048593235.1 Sminthopsis crassicaudata | reverse complement strand
GGATGGAACTCGGTGGCTCAGTGGCACCCCGAGAACCAGCAGGAACCCAGACTGAGACCGCCCTGCTCCCAGGGCTCACCCCTCTCTCTGAGCTCCCTAGAGTGAGAGCTTGTGAGGATTAAAATGGGGGGAGGAAGCTGAGAGAGGGGCGTTTACTCCCTCCGCCTTCCCTACTCCCCACTTCCCAGATGTGGCCAGCGGTAGTTCCACTGAAAGGAAGAGCGTTCCAGAGGGAAATGGTGCCAGGACCAGGAACCCCGTTCCCAGCCGGTCCAGGTTCCCCAAGCATTCTCCATGTAAAGACGGACTCGGGATTCGTCTTCTGTACTGTTTTTCTTGTCCAGGAACAGGACTGTGTTTTTGTTTGAACATTTTGTAACGATTAAGAGAGATTAGGTCTTTTCTCCCCTCCCCCTTCCGCTTTCAGACTCAAACAGGCATAAAGTGCGACCCCAAGTGGCTGCTTTGGGGAAAAGCCGTGGGGAGAAAAAAGCGCTGGAGAGAATTGTAGCGGAAGGGACCAGGGCACCCTGCTGGCAGGAGGTGCTGGCACCAAAACACGGCTAAGAGACTAGGAGTGAAGCACGTCAGCCCACAGGAACGGTGGTGCCCACAGGCCCCGGCCCTCTCCGTCCTTCAGGGTATCCTTCCCAGAGCCACCTGTCCATGAAACCCTCCACCTGAGCGAGCGCCGGCTACTTTTACTTTCCCACACTTTGGGGATATTTTATTGTGTGCAGCTCAGCCTGGGCCACACACCACCCTTCAATCCGCTTAAGAAAATTACTCGGAGTCCGGTCTCTCCTGAAGCGTTCTCCTTCCAGGACTCCTTCATACCTTTTTGTCCATTGTTTGGGGTTCTTACATCTTTTAACCTTCCCCCATTTCCCTTTAATTGTAAATCCGATTTCCCTTCAGAAAAGTAGCCCATTTCTAAAGGGGCTCACTGGGGTTAAGAGATCTAGGGAAAGACTTAACCACAAATAAACTCTCAGTTTTCAACCTGCTCACCGGACTGGCCCTCGGTACCCAGACTTCCTCTTCAAGAGACTCTAGCTCTCTAGGCTCAGAGACCTGGGAGAAACGCACACTTCCATCCAGAGCCTAGGATCCGGGCGAGTTCACCCCCCTCCATCCCCGAGAAGTCTGATTCAGCAGCCAACGAGTCCCGAGCAATTATGTGCGTGTCATATAATGTGTCCGAAGCGGTGTGCCACAATGTGGACTAAACAAATGCGTGTCAGACGAGCTCGGAGCGAGTGTGTCATGTACACAAGATGAATATATGCGTCAGACAACCCGTACAGGGAGTGTGTAACAGACCGAGTGTACAGAGCGAGTGTGCATCTCAACGTGTAAAGGGTGAGTGTGTTTCAGATACAATGCGTCCTGAGTGAACGTGCATTACAGAATGTACAAAGTGAGCGTGTTTTAGGTAAGGGAAAGTGTGTAATCATAACTCGTTCGGGGTGAGCGCGTACATAACACGGTGTGTACAGAGAGTGGACGTCAAACGAAGTGTATGGTGAATGTATCATATTGTCAAGTGTCTGCATGTGGACTCCCCAGAAGAATCTGTTAAGTTACAAAATTCCATCGTATCACGAAGTTACATAGCGATGGATATGCGAAGTGCCATAGCTCTAGCAGGACTCTTGCAGTAGGAATGAAGTGTGACGGGGTATCTGGGGGTGCTCATTGTAATCAAAATGGTCAATTGGCCCTGAAAAGTTCCGGATCGATATCTTGGTTATTTCGAGAGATCGTACGGAGTCTCTTCCAAAACTCGTTCTTCATGCAGAAACCTTTGTCTCTCGTTCAGCTTCTAATATTTCCCAACTAAGAGATAAAAGCCTGTGCTAGACAAAAGCCCTCCAAACGCCCGCTGGGCGATGCTGTGGGCAGAACTCACCCACAACCCCGCAGCCGTGGCCCGCGGCCCGCGGCGGTACAGGAAAGCAACGCATTTCCCTAGTTTGTTCTGCCGCGGGGTCAGATCCACATCCCCCCTACCCGGAGTCTACCAAACCAGTCCACTCTCTAGTTTCGGGGAGCTTCGGCTCTGCAGCCACTGTCCTCTGCTTCAGAAGTATGAGCAGAGCAGTAGCGTCCAGAGATTACGGCCGCCCAGAGATACAGACTATTGAGGCCTTAGACCCGCGTGCGGCTTCCAGTTCCTCTTCTTTGAGCTGCAGGAAACCCTGACTGTACGATCTTTGTGCACAAAAGGGCCACTTTCTCTCCTTTTTGGAGAGCTAATCCTGCTGCCCTTTCCATAAGAGCGCACTGAATTGCGTGTCCTCTGTTAACAGAAACCGGTTCGACCGACGGTTATCTGTATTTGCCCACCAGAAAAACTGCAGACTGGATACTTGGGCTTCATTTCTGTCGTATACACTGGAAACCCACCAGCCCAGAGCTGATCTTCTCTGTCCCCATCCAATGTCTGCTTAGTGATCCAAAAACCCCAGTATCTTGTTGTCTCTATCCAACCAGCCAGTACTTAGTCGGACAATTTCATACTCCTTTCTTTCCCCCTTTCCAGCTTGTCCTTCTTATCCTTTGCCTTCTACCTATCCACAAAAGCGTTTCCATTTTGCCCGTCGCAAAACCCAGCGACTTTAAACTGTGAGTCGCTGTGCCGGCTTTCAGCCAGAGCGGAGCAGTCTGGGGATACTGGGTTAGGCTTTATTTTGTCTTTATACTAGTTATAAATGGTTAATCAAGGTATGGCTGAAAAATTAGAAAGAAGCAGAACATTGTTTCCCTCACACTTCCGGCATGTACACAAATACCCACGTACATCTTAGAGTATGCACTCACTAGTACACGCCCTAGCCCCCTTTGAGAATTCAGCCTCTGTTCTGCAGACCGATGGGCTAATCCTGTCCGCAGCCTAAACAGGGTCTAAGTTCTGTACTATTGGCAGGGACACTCTGAAGGTAGGGAGAAGAGAGCTTCCAGTGGACTAGAATTTTAATTTCAATCAACTATAGGTTTTATTTTAAATCCCTGTCCTATATATGTCTTTTACCAGAGACTGTACTCATTCCAAAAAAAAAAAAAAAAAAAAAAGTGTCACCTCTCACCCCACTCTCAGATTTGTCTTTCTATGTGTACCAGCTGCAGTTCTTACCCCAGGGACGCCTCTCTATGCTACTCAAGGTTTAAGAATTGCCTTTTTCCTCTTTTCGTCTTTGCAGATGCCAGAATGCACAATTCCGAGGAGAGAGGGACGGGCAGGGGTGGGGGGAAGAGGAAAAGAAAGAGAGAGAGAGAGAGAGAGAGAGAGAGAGAGAGAGAGAGAGAGAGAGAGAGAGAGAGAGAGAGAGAGAGAGAGAGAGAGAGAGAGAGAGAGAGAGAATATTGTAATATTAAAAGAAAACAGGAGACAAGGAGTGACAGAACACGAAAATCTTCGTTCGGGGGGCAAATAAGGGTAGAGAGAGAAGCGGCTCCATTTTTGGTAACCCAGGATCCCCAGTATACAACTGTTAAACACATTTCTCTACTAATACTACCCCCAATTCTCTTGTCTGCTCCAAACCCCACAAAATCCTTAAGGTGAAAATGTATTTCACTAGGACATATAAATAGGTTCCACACTGAGTATGAGTTTGCTGCTGATTTCTGATCTCCTTTTCTTTTTTTTTTTTTTTTTTTTTTTTTTTTTTTTTTTTTTTTTTTTTTTTTTGGCCAGGTTTACAGGTTCATTTACAACAGGGAGCAAGTTTGCTAAAAATTAGTTCCCCCACTCTCATTCTTCCAAGTATCTCCCTTTCCAGGGACTTTCTTCCGAGAGGAGAAAAAGACTTGCAACCCTGGAAGTTAGAACTCTCATAATACCGCGGCGGGTGAGAAGTCTGGTAGCCAGAGATAGCCTGAGCTAGCCCAGAAGACTGTAGAAGACTGCATCGGAAAGAAAGGAAAGCATTTTCATCTGTCCTGTCCATCCACCTCTCTCTATCCCTATCCAACTCTGGCAGGAAAAATATTGGATTACTAATCATTAGCCCAAAGCTCGAGCTTTTTGTATTTTTTTTATCCCCCCCCCCCCCCATAGTAAGTCTTTTCTGAGTCTTGTTTTCCTAACATGGGCAAACTTAACGTTTGCTCCTGAGATTGTAGTGAGAAAAGAGCCTTGGAAATCCTTAAGCGCTAACATTGTTCCTTTCTTTTAGTCTGCCAGGGTCCCTGTTCCTTAACCGAAGATTCTGACGGAAGACACCGCTCTCCCCTCCCCGCCCTTCAGTTTCTGAGACAGAGACAGGAAGCAGAACACTAAGGCCCCCAGGGTCCAATATGCCCACACCCATCCACCCGCCCCAGTCTGTACAGCTCACTGGTAGAACCTTAGAAACAAAGCTGTTTTCTTGATTCTGGACGCAGGTGCGCTCTCAGCTAGATGGGGATGAAGTTAGTAAGATCACGGAGACTACAGAATGGGGAGGAAGGCCAAGGAGGGTACCTCTCTGCGTTCTTGCCTATGTCCTCCGAATCAGCTCTCGCAGCGAGAACTCTTTGAGCCCCCTAAGGAAAGTGTTAGGGGTTGAGCTTTCAGGATAGCCTGACATTAATGAGGAGGAATATGAAAGAGACATCTAGGGCCTATATATGTCTTTGGGCTAAGGTTGTGTGTAGTTTTTATGTCTGAGTATTCACTACATGAGCCAGTGTGTGCCTAGTAAATTCTTTGAGTGTGTATATGTGCATTAGTGAGTGCTTATATCCGTGAGTGTGTCGGCAAATGTGTGCCTCTGAATGAGTGTCCCTATGGGTATCCGTCTATCACTGTAGATATGGGTATCTATGGTGATAATATGTGTTTGTTGGTGACTGAATGTTTGTGCTCCCACATCTTTCTGTGTCTGTGGTTTTGTCTATGAGTATTTTTGTTTTCAAGAATGTATTCATGAATACATAACTGACTGTATATATCTGTATAATGTATTATGAGAAATATATGAAAAAAGTATGAGTATGTTTAAGTAAAAATGGACCTTGTCCCCTGGTCGTATGCAAAAATTATTCAACTCCTCCCTAACATACTAATCGATGCTGATAATGTTGTCAAAGGCAGATTGGTCTGGGAACCCTTTCATCTCCAGAATTCTTATAAGTAGTCTCCTAAACCAGAGCTGGAACTAAACCGAGCCTGGTGGGATTGGACAGCCTGGATTCCCATGCTGAAACCCTCTTCTCTGATCCTGATCCTCAACTCTGTGTGTATATGTGTGTGTTTTCCTCCACTCATCAGAAATGTCACAAGGGGGCAGTTGAATCTGTCTGTCTGTCTGCCTCTCTGTCTGTCTGGCAGCTACTTCTTGAAAGAAGTGGAACAAATAAAGCCAATTTCTTCTAGTAGAAAGACAGCACCTGGCCAGGAAAATGTCTGTTCAGACTGAATAATATAGCTTATCCAGTGTTAGACTCCCCTGAAAACAAAAGGGAAAGATGCATGGCTATTTGGGATACCAGCATGTAGAGGCTAACAGAAGAAGCAATTGCCAAATTCAGTAGCAAATAGTACAACACAAAGCTGTACCCTGAACACATGATAAATAAAATTGTGTAAGAGACAGAGCTAGAGAGACTACTTGCCTCAGAGTTGTTGGTTTTTTTTAATTAATTCTTACCTATATTTGGTTTTAAAAAAACCCTTGGAATTTTTTATTTGGATAGATAGATATGTGTGTGCATATATACACACACATATATATGTGATTTCATTAATGTGTAGAATTCTGAGAAGAGGAAATCCTTCCACCAATGCAAGTCAGCACTTGCTCTAAATCCTCAATTCCTATAGAATTACCTGTTGTACTGAGAAACAAAATGATATGCTCAGGGTCATAAAGTCTGTATATGTAGCTAGCTCCCTATTTCTTTTACCATGCTGTTTTTTCAAATTATAAAACAGTTACTGATCTACACTGGCAGAAAGATTTTTTTCACAAGGAGTTAACTTCCTTTCTGAGAGACATCATAAGTGTGGATCATATATGTATGAATATAAATATGTATACGCATATATATGCCTATGTACATAAGTATGTGGTGCAAGCAAATATACATTGTGACATTTGTGTACATGCATAATGATAAAATTTTATTATTTTTGCTTTATTTTGTAAAAGAAAATGGGTGCTGTTGGATATGGAGAGTGAGATGATACAATCCTGAGGACCCCCAAGACAAAAGGTGACACAGGGCTAATAAATATAATTCCTCAACCTTACCATATCTTTAATTACCTTCATTTGGAAATAAGGGAGTTAGTTATGAAAGAATCTAAGATAGTCTAACTTCTATGGAAATTCTCAAAAAAAAATTTTCTCAGTTTTTTATACCCCAAACCTCCTCCCCTCATCTCCTTACTTACTAGGTTGAAAGCATCTGTAGGGCAGGGAAGTTATGCAAACTTTGTGTCTCTTCAGTCTACCAGCAAAATATTCAGTAAACAATAGGTGTTTGATAAATAATTTGTGTTTTTAGAGCTGAAAGAATTAAAATTATCTAGTCAAACATTCATGTTCTGTAACAACTGGGTCCTTATTCAGAAAATTTCTTCTTTTTTCTCAACTCTGGACTTCATCATAGAGAGAAATCTTTCTCAAAGTCACATTGAGAGAACTATGAGACCCAATATACTATGCTCCCTCACTAGGGTTTGCTGCATTGCATTATTCCATCACAAGATGAGGGCTGTGCTTGGGCTAGTGAGATGCTTATTATTAGCATAGACTGGTTGATACTGTTGAGTCACTGTAAGTTAAAGCCATTTCCCTTCTTATCTCCTAAGGCAGAAACTTCTATATCCAGCTATTCTCCCCATCAAATAGACAAGGCCACGTTTTGAAAGTAGATTTTTAGGCAGGATGGGTAGGACACTTAAAGAATGTTCCTCTGCCAATAATCAACTCTGAAAGGCAGCTTCAAAAGGTCTTCTCCTTCTTTTCTCCCCCTTCTTTTTTTTTCTTTCCTCTCTTTTCTTATCTTGCTTCTTTTTCTTCCCCACCCCAGCCAACAAATAGTCTACTTCAGCCAAACTTAATCCCAAGAGAGCCATCAGGGACTTCCTCCAAGTCACTGTTTCTTCATTAGTTGATTAAGTAATTGCTGAATTTCTAAGCACCCCCAAGGATTTTACTGATGTGAAACTCAATCCACAACCCAGCATTTTCACTGACTTTTCAAAGCTAAACTCAGATGTTCAACTAATCTATGAATCTGAGCTGATAAATGTGTGTGTGTGTGTTTTTCATTGAGCTCTAGGCCACTAGAAAGAGAGAGAGAGAGAGAGAGAGAGAGAGAGAGAGAGAGAGAGAGAGAGAGAGAGAGAGAGAGAGAGAGAGAGAGAGGGTTCTGATCTTTTGAGATGCTAGCCTGGGATTCTAATAGAATAACACAGTGAAGGGAGTACAGAAATTTGAGTAAGGAGATTTGTTATTAAGAACTTTTCCTAGATTTGACAGACTGAGGCATCCAAAGAAGGATGATCAAGATGATTCAAAGGCTGATTGAATGATCTGGGCAATATTTACTTTGCAGATCATGAGAAAATATTTCTTTTTTATTTTTATTTTTAAAGTTTTTCTTTTCAAAACATATGGATAATTTTTCAACATTGACCCTTGTATAGCCTTGTGTTTCAGATTTTCCCCTTCTTTCCCTCACCCCCTCCCCTAGATGACAAGCAATCCAATATATGTTATACATGTTAAAATATGTTTAATATGTGTTAACATATTTATACAATTTTCTTGCTGCACAAGAAAAATCAGATCAAAAAGAAAAGAAAAGAAAATAGAAGTGAATAATAACAAAAAGAGTGAGAATGTTATGTTGTAATCCACATTCAATTTTCACAGTCCTGTCTCTGGGTGTAGGTGGCTGTTTTCATCAAAAGTCATTAGAATTGGCATCAGTCATGAGAAAAGATTTCAATGTGATTGTGGTCTTCAAATATTTGAAGGACTGTCATGTGGACTAGGTGTTAAACTTGTTCTGCTTGGCCCTGAAATTCAAAACTTTGAACAATGTGGGAAAGTTTCAGAATGGAAGATTATAATCAATGTATAGAATCATGTTTGGCTAGTATTCACCAAAATGGAGTGGATTCAATTGAGAAGTAATGAGACCTCATCACTGGAGATCTCTAAGTAATGACTATATGAACCCCTGTCAGAATTGTAGTGAGGATCCCTGTGTAGGTACAGGTTGAACTAGAGGATGTCCAAGTGATCTCCCAACTCATATTCCATGATTCTATGATCCTTAGTGCAGGATATAGCATGGGGTTCAGTAATGCATAGAACCAAAACTGGGGAGCAAAATTTTCTCCTGATTACTTTAGGTGTGTTTACATTTCCATGGTATCATACTGCCAGAGCCATTGTTAACTTTACAATTCAGGTCTGATGGTGGGTTAGGCAAAGTTCCTGATAATCCTTTTCATTAATTCTTGTGATTCACTGATCACCATTAAGGTTCCATATTTTATCTACAAATATAATTGAGCTTTCTTTCTCTATAGTAGACCCTGTACTTCTGAACTGGAGAGTTAAGCATGTAGAGAGAGTTTTAACCCACACCTTTCTCCCTCAGTGAGTGCTGATTGTGGGATTACAGAGAATATCCAGATGAAGCTAAAATTCTTCCTTCTTTTTTGAAAAGATCAGCTTTTATGGTTAATCCTAGCAAAGGAAAACTCAGTAGCTTAACTTTAATTCTGTTAAACCTAAAGTTTAGCCTGATGCCTCATTCCTGAGCCTGGTTTCCTATCTTCCCAGATTGATTCCCATCCCCTATCTCGACCATGTCTGCTTATGAAGGAAGAAGGAAGCATTTATTAAGTGCTTATTTTGTGTGATAAGCATCCCCAAGGACTTCACTAACATTAAACTCATTTCACAATCCAATCCTTTGATAACCCTGGGATAGAAATATAAGCAAAAATAGAGGCAGTCCCTGCTTCAATAACATTACATTCTAATGGAGAAAAACAAAACACAAAAGGAGGATATAGGGGATAAGGCGGAGAGTACTTGGCCCAGAAGCATTGTTTTGAAGTCTGTAAGTCAGTGAGAAGGAGTGGGGATGCTGAGGAAATTGATAATACTGTCAATTTCAGTTCTTTTGCAAAATGAAAACATTCAGAGCATACTCCAGATCCACTCTCAGGGAGTTGCACCTGCTCTGAACGCCTTCCCCTGAACCTCAATCTCCTTAATCCCCTTTGAAGCTCAGCCAAGTCCTGCCTGAGACTATTCCTGATCACCCTCCGTTGCTGGTACATCAACCAAAAAGAACTTTGTGTTTACTTGGAATATACTTTGTATTTCCTTATCAATTTCTATGTTGAAGTCCCCCAGGAGATTGTAAATTCCAGGAGGACAGGGTCTGTTTCTCTTCTGTCTTCCTATGCTCAGAGCCTAACACAGCACTTGATGCACAAAAAGCACTTGATAACTTTTGATTCATTGATTCCTTGATACTTATAGGCAGTTTGGGTAACTATACTGGAGACTAACCTATTAAGTCTCCCCCTAGTGGTTTACGAATGACTATGTCTTCCTCCTGTCAAATTCCTCCTCAGAGAACGACTGAGGCTCCAGAAATGCTAAGCTAACAGACTTGGGATCTTTGTTTTAAGAAATAACTGACAAGAACACCATCTCTGGAAAAATCTCAAACAAAAGAATTGGTGATTATCTACCTGTGATGTGAAGGAATGTCAGATTGGTCAACCTATTATTGCTGGAGGGAGGGAGAGATGAAAAAGACCCCTTCATTTGACAAAGAGACTGAGGCCCCAAAGAGGGAAATTACTTTCTCAAGATCACATGGAGTAAGTGTAAAGCTGGAACTAAATCCTAGGGTTCTTGTCTTCCAGTTTTCCTACTCTACCATAGGCATCTCAAATTTTATGGCACAACCATAGACTAAAGGATTCTTGAGGCTGTGTAACTGAGTATAGCTAAAAGTTGCAGGTAGAGATCATGCTTATATTCTAAGTTTCCTGAGGAATCAAACATTTATCAATACTCATCTGAAGAGATCATCCAAAATGATCTCTAAAGTTTCTCTAAATTTCTCTAAATTTAAAAGGGCTAGAATAGATCAGAAGTTCTTAATCTGGAGTCTGTGGATTTGGGTTTAAAAATATTTTGATAACTATCCTTTAATATTATTTGTTACCTTGGTAATATTATGTTTTAAAATATATTATTGACTCTGACCATATAAAATATATATATGTTTTAAAATATATTTTAAAACATTATTCTGAGAAAAAGACTTCTGCTTCCCTAGATCATCAAAGGGCTCCAGGATAGAGAGGAGAGAAAAAGAGAGAGAGAGAGAGAGAGAGAGAGAGAGAGAGAGAGAGAGAGAGAGAGAGAGAGAGAGAGAGAGAGAGAGAGAGAGTTTAAGAATCTCTGGATTAGATGATCTCCAAATCTTTAGATTTTATAAAGGCCTAAGTTACTGAGCTGTCCCTCAACCAAAATAGGAGAAAAAGGAGAACCTAATGAAACTTGGAATAGCGATGAACAGTATGGCACAGTTTCATCATCAACAAGTAGTTATTAAGCATTTACTATATTCAAGATATTGTACTTAGAAGTGGAGACACAAAAAAGAGCAGAAGAGAAGTGTCTGCTTCAAGGAACTCACAGTCTCATAGGATAATGGGTAGAGTGCTAAACTTGGAGTTAGAAAAACCTGGATCCTGATTCAGACACTTGCTAGTTCCATGACTCTGTATAAATCATTTAACCTCTCAGCCTCAGTTTTGTTTGGGGATAATAATAGCATCTAATAAGATAATTCAAAATGATTTGCAAGCTTTAAAGTACTATCTGCCATAATCTTTACTATAATATTGTTATATAAAAGTGCTATTATAAGATATGAACCATTTCAAAAATTAAGTACAGGTGAATTTTCTCACCAGTTAAGCCAAATTACTTTATCACAAATTCACCAGAAAACCCCCATGATGCATATTTTATCAAAGTATCCCTTTATTTCCTCTCCCAGTGTAGAAGAGAAGAGTACCTTTAGCTAAGGGAAAGAGGCTTTAAAGATTTGGAGAAGGAAGGCTCTTGGTTATATAACAAATCAAATTTATGTATAGAAACATGATGATTTGCCATCCTGAAATCTTTATTCCTCAGCTGTCTCTGGTCTCTTCTTTCCCTCTAACATTCCCTCCTTTCTTCCCTCATGACAGCTCTCCTAGGGCTAAGGATCAATTCCTCTTATCAGCAGTGCTAGCTCAAGGGGCAGTCCAGGAGGTTCTGGATCTCCTAACATCTATTGATCCATTTTGTTCTGCTTGGGGAAAGGATGGGGGTAAAAAGAGTTAGAAGAAGTGGAATGGTCAAGATTCCCTTTGAGCCAAAAAAGGTATATAGCAAAGTCTAGGGGCTCATTTCCAATGTATAAGGAAAACCTTAGCTAACCAGAACTCCAATTCAGGGATCCAATCTAGGATGCTCACTCAATAGGTTTGACATTACAAGGCAATATCATTTATTCTTAGAAGAAAGATAATTTCATCATCTGAGCTCAAAGTCACAAGTGGGCAGCAGCTTCATTATTCAAAATCCTCAACCTCACAACTATCCTTCCATATAACAAAGGATCATGTGGCATCAAATAAAATGCCAACTTCAAAATCCCAAGCCCAGCCTTCCTTGATAACCAAGAATTCTCTTTCTGAATAAGAACCAGGATCACATATGTGTAAACTCATTCTTCTACCCTGTTTCTGCTCAGATGTTCCTTTCACCTCTAGTTCCTGTTAGAAATTTTGTTTGGTTTATATTTTGACAGGTCCATATATATGTTTTAGGCAGCTGTTCAGTGCTATTTTGTGATTTAATATCAGGGCAGTTGTGAAACAAGCATGCACAGTCCGCACTTTTTGCTTAAAGTATTTTTCAAGCTCCTTTTTGATCTAATGGTTGGACTTGCAGCTTCTCCAATCTTAGAACAAAGACAGAAGGAGCAAGGAACCCAAGAATTCAAGGGAGAAGGGACTCAGAACAAAACATGCTTCCTCACTAATTTCAGAGATCTGCATGCTGGATATACAAGCGTTCCAAGGTGAGAACAAGGGGTGGGGGGTTGCTTTATATAATATGGGGATAGGTAGAATTCATTGTTAGTCTCTCACTAGTATAGGCTCAAGATGCTGGCTCCATCTCTATTTATCTCTGTTAATTCTCTACTATTTCTTATTAGGATATGGTATAGGGAATAGAAAGCTAGCCTCAGAGTCAGGAAAACCTGGATTCCAGTCCCACTTCTAATACATGCTGACTGTGTGGCCCTAGACCAGTAACTCAGTCTGTGTTTTCCTCAGTTTTGTTAGATAGGGATAATAATATTACTATAATGTATTATAGGATAACAATAGCACTTATTTCCCAGGATAAAATTAAATAATATTTATAAAGTACAAATCTTTGCAACTCTATATAATATTAGCAATTATTAATTACTATGATATACATAAATAAGGATAATGCAAAATAGATTTTAGTGGAGGGAGGGAGAGAAGTCCAGGAAGAAAGCTCCAGGAAATTTTGTGAAGGGCAATAATTCTTCCAGGGGAATTCAGAGAAATCTTCATGGAAGAAAGCGTACCCAAGTTAGATCTAGAAGGAAAGGATTTTGATGGTTAGTAATAAAGAGGAAGATTCCAGGAAGACTGGACAACCCGAATAAGGTAAGAGAGAATAAGAGGAGACAATCTGTGCAATAGCAATAATAAAACTTTTATTTGAATTTTGATGAGTTATTGTTTATCTAATTTTGGATAGGTCACTTGTATATGCTTCAGTTTCCTCAATTGTTAAGGTCTAAAATTAGGATTGTAGTAATAATAGAGTACAGGCAAGGATGACCTTCCAGATCTAGTCAGTGATATGAAGTATAAGGACTGTGTTTCCAGACAGTAGATGTGAGTTAAAAGTGAGTTATCTATACATTCTCACTCTATTCCCCTTGAGACCAAAAACACATTGCAAGATGTTGGCTACAGTTAAAAGGAAGTCTAAACAGAACTTACCCACATGGGATTAAAACAAATGACCTTGGGCTTTATTAGCAAGATACTCTGACCAGTCAAATAATGATAAAGCATAATTAATAATATCCAGCATTTAGATAACATTTTAAAGTTTGCAAAGCACTTTATAAATATTATCTCATTTGAACCTTACAACAACCTTGGGAGGTTAAGTGCTATTACTATCCAAATTTTAGAGATAAGAAAACTGAAGCAGATAAAAGTTAAATTCTTGTCCAGAGCCACTCATCTAATAAGAGCAATTGCGGCTCTGAGGCCACATTTGTAGTTAGGTCTTCCTGACTTCAGTCTTAGCACTCTAGCTACTATATTACCTAGCAACTTCATCTTCAAAGTAGATTATCATAGAATATTAGAGATGAAAGGGACATTAGAATTCAATGAGTTCTAAGCCTCAGTTTTCAGAGATGGAAAATGAGGTTCAGAGCAGTAAAATGACTTGGCCAATATTGTTTTTACAAAAATAGTATTGTCCAAGCTTATCCTACATTCTCACAAACTGTCCCTCCCCTCTGTACCTTCAGCCAGATAATGATACAGGGAAATTAAGACAGGGTATTCTGCACTTTAAAGTTCCTTGGGCCAGGAAGGAGAAGAACAGTCAGTCTCTTGGATCAGGGATCCAAGAAAGCTATTCCCTAAATAGTTCTTTCCCAAATAGTTCACCTAAAAAGATTATGATGATGATTTATTGTTATTGTTCAGTCATTTTCGATTCCATTTGTGATCTTCTTGGACCAAAGATACTTGAGTGGTTTGCCATTTCCTTCTCCAAATAATAATAATAGCTAACATTTATATAACTCTTATTAAAAAGACTAGGCACTTTATAATTATTTCATTTTATCCTTAAAATGATTTTAGGAGGGAGATACTATTACTATCCTCATTTTACAAATGAAGAAACTCATACGAAATAGATACAAGATGATTTTTGTGGGAAAGCACCAGCAGTTGGGCTGGAGATGGAGGGATTAAGAAATGTTTCATGTAGAAAGTGGTTCTTGGGATGGACACTAGGGATGTAACTGACAGACTTAAGCTAAAGTCTTTCTGAGGCTTTGAATGAGCTCAGATTTGGAGATTCCCCTAACACCACACACACACACACTGCACACATACACACACACACACACACTGCACACACACCCCCAGTCCTAGCCACAACTCTGCACTTACCTCCCAGGATCAAATGAGAAACACCTTTGTAAAGTGCTTTATAAAGTATTATATCAATGCTAGTACAAAGCAGACCTATATAGGCCAAGCCAGGAGGCAATCTGATTCCAGTCAGCCATTTTTGTTGCTTATATTGCCTACTTCAAGGCAAAGCAAAAAACCCCATAGTACTCTTTACTGTGTTGTGAAGGAAAAAGTATTTATTCAGGAATTTCTAAGTATACTGTCCTACACAGTAGGGAGACAAACAGAAAATAAGACCATCTCCCCTCTCAAGAAGTACACAGTGTAACAGGGGAGATGATTCATTTGGGAAACTTCATCTGGAAGTCATTTTGGCTCACTCATTAGTTCTTAGGGCATAATGGAAAAAACAAATGCTAATGCATCTAGTGTCATTTAGCAACGATTTTGGAGGCAGCTAGGTGGTACAGTGGATAAAGTGCTGGGTCTGGAATGAGGAAGACCATTTAAACCCAGCCTCAGACACTGGCTTTGTACAAGCCAGTATCTCTGGGCATGTGACTCTGGGCAAGTCACCTAATCCTATTTGCCTCAGTTTCCTCATCTGTAAAATGAGCTGAAGAAGAGATGGCAAGCCACTCCATTATCTCTGCCAAGAGAATCTCAAATGGGGTTATGAAGAGTCAGACATGACCGAATAACAACAAAAATAGATTTTTATTGATTTTTTTATTTTTGTTTTAATATAATCTAGAGCCATCTCTTATAACAAAGAATTTTTTTTAAAGAAAAAGGAAAAAAAAACTAGGAAAACCAATCAACATATTAATAACATTTGACTTTTTATGCAATGTTGTGCAAGGTCCACACTCATGGACTTTGACCTCTGCAAAGAAGCCAGAGGAATTATCTTTACTATTTCTTCTTCTAGGCCAGGTATGTTTCCCACAATTTTACAACATTGAGTTTTAATTGTGTTGTCATTGTTTTCTCCATTTACAAAGTTACAGTCAAGATATACTGTTGTCCTGGCTTTGCTTACTTTGTTGTTGCTATTCAGGAATTCAGTCTTGTCCAACTTTTTGAGACTCCATGATCCATACTGGATATGGGATTTTTTTTGGCAAAGATAGTGGAGTACTTTGCCATTTCTTTCTCCAAAGGCTTAAGGTAAACAAAAGTTCTTGCCTGAGATCATACAGCTAGTGTCTAAGGCCAAATTTGAACTCAATTCTTCCTGACTCCACAAAGCTACAATTAGCTAACTCCCTACTTACTCTCCATCATTTTATATGTCTTTCCATGCTTCTCTGTTTTTACCATGCTCATTTCTTAGAGCACAGCCATTTAAAAATATTCTTGTCACAACTTGTTTAGCTATTCTTTATTTGATTTCTTAATTTATTTTTACTTTCATAATTTTCTATTCAGCTGTTTGTTGATGTCATTTCCACCCATGAAACCATATCCATTTCCAGTGCTGATTCATTTGACAGGATCAAGGCATAAACTACCTCTCCTCTTGATGCTTTGTACTGGAGGTCTCTCCTGTTGTGATGTTTCTTGAGTCCTCACAGACTGGATGGAGTGAAGCTATAACTGACTATGGATGAAGGACCAGAGCTATGGACTTCCAATACTGGGCAGAGAATCCATTTTGCTCTTCAATTTCCATCATGCTTTGAGGTCGGTAAATAACATTTCCTTCAAAACAACTTTGTGAAGGTGGCAGTGAAAGCAGTATTATTCCTACATTATAGATGAAGAAACAAGACCTGAGAGAGAAAACAACATGCTAAAACAGTCCCAGATGTAACACTTCAGTTTTGCTACACTATAACATAGGTACTAGTCAGTTGGTCAGTCAATATCTATCAAGTAACTACAATGTGTCAAGCATTTGTACATAAATACAAAGAGGCAAAAGACAGTTCCTACCCTCTAGGAGTTTACAATCTAATGGAGGATATAAACAAACAAATATGTACATACAAGCCCCATACAGGACAAAAAAAGAAAGAAAGAAAAGAAAAGAAAAGAAGTTATTTAAGAAGGACAGGCACTAACATTAACAGTAAATAAGAACACTATTGAGGAGGGAGAGGAGGGAAGGTGTAAATGCCACAGGAACCAGATTAAAATATAACTGGAAAATATTTCACAAAATAAATAAAAATACAACAAAACATAGATAAATTTAAAACATTTAAAATTAAGTCAATATGTAGCCTGCAGGGATCCTTATATAAGGATTAATGACCTCATTTCTATTTGAGTTTGACACCACAATATCTATACACAGTAGATACTTAATAAATATTCATGAAATAAAGGAATCTGTCAGACCCATGACTTGAACCTTTAGACTGAATCACAGTGTTCTTTCCCTGGACCATGTTCCATTTCTTTTTTTGTTCCAAGGTCCCCAACTTTTCAAGATCACTCTCAAATAATTCACTGATCCTGTTAAACTCCAGTTGTCAAGCATTCAGAAAATTACCTGGGTTCTCTGTTTCATGGGCACCCTGTGCTCAAGTGCCAAGGGCACTCAGTGACAGGATCAAAGATTTAGAACAGGAAGTCCCTCCTCCTTCATCACATGAGGAATCTAGAGCCCAATAAGGTTATCAGTCACAAACAGCTATAAGGTACAGGCAGGGAAGGTGAGTTCAGTTTCTCTGAATCCAAATCAAGATCTCTAACGTCCTGTTTTGGTCTAAGTTTTCCAGAAGCTGTTGCCCAATACTCCCTCTAGAAGCCAGGATTCTCCAGGAGACTTTATGGGGCCATTGAAAGTTAGTCCTGGTAGTAAGCACAGCAGGGTTCATCAGATTAGAGACAGAATCCTTATGGAAATGATTCCTGTCACCAGCACTATCTCCCCCCCTCCTTGATATTATGGGCCTTTCTTCACTTTCAGAACCAAGCCATTTCCATTAGAAAAAAATGATTTCCCTTCATTTTCAAAGTCATTATGATCTTTCTTATTTAGAAATATAGCTTCCAATTTCTGATCTTCCCACTGTGAAAGAGAATCCCTGGGAATATAACTTTTGGAAGTTGCATTAATCCCTCAAGGCCACCAAGAAACTATTTTCATGGACTAAAGAAGGCATTTATCAATGCAGCTCAGTCGATCCTCTTTTAAAGTGCAGTTAGCTCCCCTAGAATTTTTTTTAATTAAGTCTTATCTTTACTTATGATTTTCAAATTTTCATCATCTATTAAGTCATTGGGGTCTAAGTGGGCAACCCTTAGTCAAAAAGTGAAGAGTTTTTTCTTTATTTGTTTGTTCTTAATCACAGAATTAATCTAGCTGCTAATCAGTTAGATTAATTGTGATTGGCTCTAGATTTACAGCACTTTTGGAAAGTGCCTTTTCTTTACTCTTTCTGTAAGTAAGATTTGGGTGATATACAATCTGCATAAATATTAGTCAGCTTTTAAAAGACCCATGTATTTTCATTTAACATAATGAAATGGATCGCTTCATCAGTTGTTTGAGGACTAGTTAATGTGCAGGAGAAAAATCCAGTGGCTTCATGCAGGTAAGAAAGTCGGGCTAAATTAGCCTGGGGCAAAATTTGGGATATCTGCTTTTCTAGCTCTTATCTCCAATCTTCTGGGTACAGTAGGGGAGGGAGGATCTTTTCCATTTCCTGTCTCCTGAAGGGGTGAGGGCATGTGCCTAGACTATATCTGGTTTGCTTCCTGCCACTCAGCAACCTAAATCCCAGTTTATCCAAGTGGTTGTTTTTCTCCTCATCTTTCCTTCTCCCACACAAATTGTCAGCCAGGATTGAGTCACCCATAAATCACTCCATTTGTAGGAGCAGAGAGTGGCTACTGTCTTCCTTCCTTCCTTCCTTCCTTCCTTCCTTCCTTCCTTCCTTCCTTCCTTCCTTCCTTCCTTCCTTCCTTCCTTCTTTCCTGAAATGGAAATTTCCATCTTCGACCCCAGCCAACCCACTCCAGAAATTCTGACTCTTCCAGAGAAAGGTAAGAATTCATTGGCTCATAGGACTGAAAGTTAAAATAAATCTTAGAGATTATCTAATGCAATTCCCCTTTTACCGATAAGAAAACTAAGGCCTTAACTTAATTCAGATTAAAAGAAATGACCAATGTTCAACTCAAATGATGAGGCTCACTTCCATCTTCTCAGCAGAGAGTAGAATATTAAGAGTGCATAATGTTGCATTCCATCAAAATCAGTTAGCTTTTCATAGTTATTTGTTGTGTTTTTTTTCTTCGTGGGAAGGAAGAAAGGAAGAGGTTACATTATGCCCAGAGTAGTAGTAACAAAATGCCCACGCCTGCAATAGGTATTGAATTTTATCTAGTGCCTGACCCAGAGCTCTTTGCTCAGTAAAAAAGACATTTTCTTGAAGCCTGAAAATCATCCCCTCTGAAGAACTTCAGGTAGCTAAAATTTTTACTTTTTAGGAATTCACTATATAAAAGAAACTCTTCTCAACTATTTGGTTGCCAATTTGTGCTTAACAATGAACAATCAATTAGGGAGGTATTTTTTTTTTTTTGCTGTAATCAATCAAAGCACAGATATATTTATAGCACTGGAGTTCCTACCTCTTGGGTGAGTGAAGCTGTCTTCCCTACCATCAATTATCTCTAGCTTTGTAATCAAAGAGTTAGGCCATCAGGGAGAAGTCAGGGACTTTATTCTTGAAATACTCCAGAGTCACTGTTCATACTCTGAAACAAAAAAGTTTCTGGGTACCAGAAACATACTTGTTCTTCTAAGGATATTCTTTCAGCTATGACAAAATCTCCCAGATCTAGATGGATATTAGTTTCTTTAAGTTTTAGGGTTAAACAATTATTTTAGGTTCTCACCTATGGCTCCAAGAAACTGTGTAGTAGTCATACCTTGGTGAAGCTATCTTGGAAGATGGGCTAAGCCAGGTCAAAGTTAAATGACTGATAAGCATTTGAGGATTTCTCCCAGTAAAAGGACCATATGAGCACAATAAGTCCCAAGGCCCTGAAGGCAGTCATAACAGGTACTATGGGGACTTAAAGCTTTGCTGGACATTTGAAGACATCAAGGTTATTTATGCCATTCCAGGCCATAGTTATCTCAACCTTTTTCCTGCCACTGAACTTTGATGATTCTGGAAGAGAAAGAGTCTGACTACTTTGTGTTCTCTGCCTCATTTAAATCCAATTCACATTCACATGAAGACATCCTGTGATTGTCATTGATCCTTTCTGAAAATGAAAGAGCAACAACAACAAAATTTTAGGGCCCACTCTATGTCAGGTCCCAGGATGCAAATCATAAAAACAAAACAATCTCTACCTTTAAGGCACTTGCCCTTCATTAAGAACTAATTAATTATTAATTATAATATAATATAATATAATATATTAATTATAATTAAATAATTGTTCTTGTTCTGTTTTACATGCTTTTTCAAAGTGTTTTATATATATCATCTTTGTTTTTAAGTAAGTACTCTTAAAGATTAAAATTATTTAATCCTAGAACTTAAAGAAACTTTTTATTTAAAAGCTTGATTTAGAGAAAAGATCTGGGACGAGGAGTGCAGCAACCTAAGTTAATGTCCCAATTAGCTTAATAAGAAACTAAGTAAGTGATTTAACTTTTCTGGGACTCAAGACCGGAATTATTATAACTGAGGAAACTTTTCATCTCATTAATATGCAGTTATATTAATATACGAATAAAATATAAGATCACAATTAGAAGTGCTTTGAAAACATCAAGTTGGCATTCATATATGATAGTTCTTTTCTAAATATCAAATTGAAATGACACATGAAATGACGATATTCTTTCCTTTCTTATAAATCTTAGATATAAACCTATACATTGGACTTTAAAGGTGAGATAACTTTTAAGTCCTTTCCCTTCATTTTACAGATAAGTTAGCTAAAACCCAGGAAAATGGGACAAGTGTTCAAGGTCAGATACCTTCTTTAGTCAGTAGTGATCCTCAACTCCCCAGAGCCAAAGTTCTTAAAGAGGAACTCAACTTTCAAAGATATTGGAAGGAATTGTGAATTCTAGAAATCCAAACATCAAAGCACTTTAGCAGCTCCTGGCCATAAAGATCAACAATCTTACCTTGAGGCAAAAATATACTAAGTAGTTCGACCCAAAAGTGCCTAAGTCAGTCTCTTGGACATGGGTGGAGTAGCAAGGTTTTATTTCACATTTATTTCATTTAGGACATACATGTAAAGTATTTTAAAGATTACTTCTGATGAGGGTTGGAATAGATTCTGGGCTCTCAAAAGCTAGGTCAGTGTAGGACAAATTTTGACAGTTCTACCTATGAAAAGGCCTTGAAAGTCCTGGAAAGGAAGGTGCAAAGGAACAGTCTTGTCCCTTTCAAAGAGACCTGTCATCAAAGGCCAGTTGCAGAATGATGGATTTTTTAGCCACAAAGGAAAGAGAAGGGAAATAAGCATTTGTAGAGGACCTACTATGTGTCAGGAAATCACAGCCTCCCTTGAAAATCACCTACTATAGGGTATTCCTAAAATCAAAGTCACTCCCTACTCAAATGTCTTCAGTTGTTCCTTTGTGTTTCTAGGATACAAAGTACCAACTTTTTAACCATTTAAAGCTTTTCATATTTTGACTCTCACCTGCCTTTGCAGATTAGGTTTACATTATTCCCCACAATAAACTCAAATTCCAGTAAAACTGGCCTAACAGCTATGTAGCATAGCCAATAGAGTATGGGACTCAGAGTTAGGAAGACCCAAGTTTAAAATCAGGTTTTTGACACATTAACAGTATGTACTACATTAACAGTACTACTGCAGTTAGCTTAGCCTATCTGCTTCAGTTTTCTCATTTGTAAAATGGGTCTAATAATAGTGGCTAGCCAGGGATGCTGTGAAGATCCCAAACTCAATCTCTTGTTCTTCCAAATATACTCCTTCCTATCTCTGCTTCTTTGGCTCTACACCTTTCTTTAAAGCTCAGTTTGATTACCACCTCCTACAAAAAGTTCCCACCTTAAATCTAGTTGTTAATGCTTTCTGCTTCCTGAAATTTTTTTTAATTGTTAAAATTATTTACTTACCTATGCTTTGCAAGCCCTCAAAAGAATGTGAGCTAGCTGAAGGCAGGAATTGTTTTATGTTTGAGTTTTTAATTCTGAGTGCCTGGCATAGTACTTTGCACATAGTAGACCATTAGAAAAAAAAAAGTTTGTTGAATTGAATTAAATTGAGCCACAGCTCTCAAAAAGAAAAAAAAAAAAAAAAAAAAACAACAGATTGGAATTAAAGTAAGATTAAAGTGTACCCTAATGGTATCACACTTAGAAAGATATCCAAGGCTGCTTCAATTATTAAGAAAGTGCCCTAATACTTGAACCCCTGCCTCAGTCCAAATGAAAATGACCACATATACCTTGGATTAAAAAAAAAAAAAAAAAAAAAAAAAAAAAAAAGGTCTTTTAGCCATCACAGGAAAATAGAAGGTTCTAAACCCTGAACTGTCATGTAGAGAAATATGGAACATTGCCCAAACCAGCAGATGCCCCCATAAGTTGTCAATATGGGCTTTGAAAAAAGTTGCCTAATAATTGTCCTGCTTTAAATGGTCTGTGTACTTTAGCTATTTTAATTACTTGGGTGGGGAGGGGGGAAAGCCACACTTGTGCAAGGAGATGAATGCATTGAGCAAGGAGCCATTTACATAATGGAGTAAGTAATAATCCCAATTAAAGAGTATAAGTGTGAGTTTACAAACCAACTGGTGAAAAATAGGCTTGTCCCCTTCCCTCCCCCTCTTCTCTGTTTCTCTTTTCCAGTCAGCTGCTGCCCTCAGCAATCTCAGCCCAGTGGGGCTGCAAACTGTGGGGATAGGGAGCCCCTGGCCAGTGATTTATGGCCCTTGGACAAAGGCTGCAGGAGAAAGGGCCCTGTAATCTCTACAGCTCTTCTTGGAACAATTAGACCCTGGTATTCAGGCAAGACAGTATCCCGGAAATGCATTTGGGGTGGACTTCAGGGTAGCCTCAGACTTCCTGGAATGTCCTCAAGTGCCCCCCAGGAGGCTGGTTACATGGTAGCTAGGGTATTTTCCAAATGGAACAACTGGATGGATTTTATACTTGTTTCCTATTTCTAGATTTTTGATTATCCAGGTAGATCTAGCCTCAAAACTGGTCTGAGACCTGGTTACAGAAGGAATCTTAAATTGCCAAAATTATTATCTTAGCACCTTTCCACTTTTTTTCCCCACACTTGCCCCAACATTAAAAAATGAAAGGGGACCACACAAGAATATATATAGACTTGATGCATTTCCCTCCCATCTTCCCATTCCCATCCCTTCCCCATAAAAAGTTGTGACCCTGATACCTATTGCCTATGTGATAGCCTTGAACCTTTCCTTAAACCTCAGGAAGCAGATTGTCTGGCAGTAAGACCTCACTCAACACCTTTTCAGATTATTAGGATATGTTAGGACTTGTACTTCACTGGCACAAGTTTGAAGAACTGAAGGCCATCTCCATGCTGTAGTAAAGCCTTGAAGGGGGCCTTAGCAGAGGTTGTTCTTTACAAATCTGTTTCTTCTCAACAAGGAGTTGGGGCATTTGTAATGAGACCCATAAAGAATTACATCCTCCCAAAATTAAAAGAAAACATTAGAGGAGTTATATATTCCAACCCTCTGTTTTCCAGCAGGAGAAATTTTTGAGACAATAGGACATTCAGGGAGTTTTTTCTACAAATGCTATAAGCCTCAAGGACTGTTTACTCCTGGGGTTCTTAACTTTTTTTTTTTTTATGTTATATATTCGTTTTGAAGTTTAGTCTGATAAGGTCTATGGACTCCTCAGATTAACTTGTTTAAATACTTAAAATAAAATATGTGGGATTACAAAGGAAACAAATTTTATAAAAATTGAATTATTCGTTTTTTAAAATTTCCACTTCCTAAATTCACAATTGCTGGCTTACTAAAAAAGACAAAAATTTAAATAGGGTTTGCTGGTATGATATTGTAAAAACAATAATTGGATTGGGGACTTGTAGGAGGTAGTTTCAAATCTTGCCTTTGGTATGACTTAAAGTGACTTAGACAAGTCACTTCACTCTCAGGCCTCAGTTCCCAAACTTGTAAAACCAGAGGATTTTATGTTCTTTATGTCCCTTTTAACTCTAAATGGATAATCTTATGGAATGAATATATTAGAAGTTATCTTTTTGAAAACCCATTTCTACTGACAAAGGAAACCAGAGAGAAGTGTTTAAGGAAATAACTCCCCTTTTCCAGAGCTAGTTTTTGTATACATTTATCATTTAAATGATTTATCCAGAAGTCTAAAACCAAAAATTTATATATTTCAAACCCCATACTAGATGTTGAAGATACAACTCTAATCAATGGAACAGAATCTACTCACATAGAAGTTATATCCTAATAGGAGAGATAACAAGTATATTTATGTGTATATCAATGGAGTTATAGATATAGACATGTATATTTCATGTATTTATTTATTTGTATATATATGCATGATGTACATATACATGTATATACACATATACATGTATGTTTATATACACTGCACTGTATGCACATGCAAAAAAATATATATGTGTGTGTGTGTGTGTGTGTGTGTGTGTATATGTATATGTGGGTATATATACTGCCAAACAATTCTGTTCTTCTGGGACCAATAGCATAAATGTTATTATATGTACATATATGAGATAAGTATATACATATACATATATGTATATAAATATATAAGGTAGAGACAACAGATATGTGTGTGTGTGTGTGTACACAAATATGACAAGAATCAATACAAATACATCTAAAGTACCCAAATACCAAATAATTGGGGAAGGAGAGCTCTAAGAGTTAGTTTAATCAGGAAAGAATTCCTGTAAAAGGTAATGCTAATCTGTACTTGAAGTTCAAGTTTCAGTTAAATGAAGCAACTTGGGCAAAATACCTTCATGGTATTCATGCAATGAAATGGGCACATTTTCTTGGGAATAGTGGACCTGGAAGCTCTATCTATGAGCATTTTCTTTGTCTTCTTAAGGGGGAGTTCTCTGAAACTGCAACTCGGATCTGGGGCCCCCCAGAAACTTGGTGATGGCAGCATCTCCCTACTCCCAGGCCCTGTGGTCAGCGCCTCCCCCCCCCCCCGCCAGTTCAGTACTTATTGGCACTGCATTAAGGCTTGCCACAGTGCTGCTCTTCTGGGGCCCATGGCATGGATGTTATTAACACTTGCTCTAACCTCCTATCACATTAAATGCTAACCAAGACCAAATACATTTCCATTATTCTTTTCTCCATAAGAAAGTCAGTAAATCAAAGCAAATCTTATGTGTAAAGTGTGCCCTTTCTGGTAAAGCACAAAAAAACTTAATCTTTGGTCCCCAAGCAGTAGATTGCTATGGCTAGTCGGCAGCCAAAATCATTAATCTTTGCTGCTTACCCAACTGGTCCTAGTAGTAAAGAAGATAATACCCCAGCAGAATCAGTGACCCACTACAAATTGGTCCTGAAAGGTCCACCAGCTTAAATAGACTTTTGCTGATCCAACACTTGTTAGGAATCCCAACAAAGAGACTATTGGCTCATCTGATGAGCTGCTCGCGATTGGGCATTGCAATGGCTGGTGATGGATGGCCATTCTCCCTTTGAGGGGGAAGATGCAGCTCCTGGTATGGGGCCTTTTCTCATCTTAAATTTGTCCTCAATAAATCACAGGTGCAGAGAAGACGGCATCAGTTTTATTACACCTACATGCTCCAGTATCAATCATGCCAACACAACGGACTGTGTACAGTTCATTTCAAGTGGCTTTTTTCTGTTCCAATACCATTTCCATTCTATTGTGTTTAAGCACTCTCTGAATGTTAGAACAAGGCAGTAAGCCTTGCTAAGGCAGGTTCCTATGCCCTACCTTGTATGCCTAGTTCTCAGCTGGGAGCCCAGGTTTCTCCTCCTCACCCTATCCCCAGCTGCCTGTGTTTCACCTTTTATTTCATTAATTTGTGGAATTTATTCATAGAACCACCAGGCACAGATCATTTCCTCCTCCTTTCCCATTAGCTGATCTATTTATAAACCTTTCCTCAACGCTGCTTCTCTGAACTTGGGAAAAGCATAAGGTGCCAATCTCAGAAAAGGAATCATGTTTTTGCTCTGTCCAGACCACAGATTCCTCAGTATTTACCCTAGTGTCTAGTACATAGTAGTCGATTAATAAATGCTTGTTGATTGGTTGAGGGGTGGAATGATGCTACTGTAAGGATGGTACCGAATACAATTACAAGAATCTAACAGATCCAATCTGCCTCCCCTTTGCTTTCCTTGCCCTGATTGTCCTTAAGGTATGTCAATTACCTTTCAAAATTTATGAAGACATTGCTATTGCTCATGCTTTGGCATGTTAATTTCATGGTAGGCAGTTAAAACACACTTAAAATAAGGAGTCTTTAGAGCTTTCAGACCCTTTTTTAATGCATATGATCAAATACTTTAATATCATTAAAGGCATGTATAAAACTTATCATAAAATCAGTGATAGTTTTAAAAAATATCATAAAAGGCAATAGATTAATATTTTTTTCATTTCAGCCCCAAAGTTCATCTGCCACTTGAAAAACCAGATAAGCGATTTGTTAGTGTTTAATTCTCTTTAAGAGAGAGAGAGAGAGAGAGAGAGAGAGAGAGAGAGAGAGAGAAAGAGAGAGACAGAGACAGAGAGAGAGAGAGACAGACAGAGAGAGAGAGACAGAGAGACAGAGAGAGAGAGAGAGAGAGAGAGAGAGAGAAAGAAAGAGAGAGAGAGAGAGAGAGAGAGAGAGAGAGAGAGAGAGAGAGAGAGAGAGAGAGAGAGAGAGAGAGAATGGAGTGATGATGACAAAGTCCTGTTTCCCTATGGCCTTTGGTTAATCCTTAACCACAGCAAAGCTAAGCAAAGCCCTGTTCACAGAGGAGATGGGTGTTCAATGGTCTGGGAATAAGGAGCTCAGTGAGAAATGTCAGACCAAACACACTCTTCAAAAAGGCCCTTCCATTCATTTTAAACCTACAAGGGAGGCAGACTGACACTCCCATTTGTTTTCTCTGGGTCTAGGAGGAAAAGGGATAGAAAAGAAAGGTGGGAGGAGAAAGAGGACAAATGGGAGAAGATATCCAAGTCAGGAAAGAAGTAAGAGAGAGAAAAGGCTAGAAAAAGAGAGAGAAAACTAAAAGTGGGTGAGGCAGTCCAGGAGAAGCCAGATATTCATAATGCCCAAGTATCCATTGGGCTTTTTTTCCCTCTCAGTAACTGCTTTCATGTTGTAAAAATTAACACCAAGCTAGAAATGACTCCTCAAATCCAGACATTATAATATACATTTAAAAAGATGTCAATTTTCTTTAGCTCTGGAAAACATTACATATTTTTATTCTTCTTCAGTTAATCAACAAACACTTGTTTGCTGTTTAAGGGTATTTAAGCATCTATAATGATCAGACTATGCAACATAATGGTTAGAAATGATTCTAGCGTTAGAAAGTCTTGAGTCCAAATACCATTTCTCACGTATTCTGGTTATGTGATCTGGGGCAAGTCTTAAATTTTCAACGTTCCTGGGAACTTGAAGTGCCAATCTGTACTAATTGAGAAAATTTCTTAAGAGAAGTTCCTTAACTATGGGGACTAAACGTGGATCATAATAGAGTATTTTCACCTTCTGTTGTTGTTTGCTTGTTACTTTTTCTTTCTGATTTTCCTCCTTGTGATCTGATTTTTCTTATGCAACATGAAAATGTGGAAATATGTTTAGAAGAATTGTTCATGTTTAACCTATATGGGATTACTTGAGGAGGAGGGAGAGAGAAAAACGTGGACAATAAGACTGCAAAGGTGAATATTGAGAAGTATCTTTGCATGTATTTTGAAAAATAAAAAAGCTATTACTATTTTTATAAAGAGGAGTTTTTTATACAGATGAAATCACATATTTTTTTTGGGGGGGAATTCTAAAAAATAAAAAGACGTGCCAGTTACCACACTAGAGATACAAACACAAAAATGAAAGAAACTATTTCCTGTCCTCAGGGAGTTTACATTTTATTGGGGAAAAACAACAAGAACACAAAAGAAGAAACTGGCCTCTCCCTCAAAAGATGTCATAACTTATCTATGGCTGGGAGGAAAAAATGAGGAAAAGATCTTTAGACTAAGTTTCTACTTTACAATCCATTTATCTGCATACACTTCCACTTCTTTAATAAATGTAATCTTCAAAAGGGGTGATTTTTTTTTTCCTTAGTGAAACAATTTTGAATTGTCTTCCTAAAAGTATTCATGTCAATGCAGAATTCACGAAGGCGATTCATATCTAGTAAAGCCCATATTAAGTCAGATGCACTCTCAACCAGGAGCCGAGACATTAGTCATTTAAATAATGCATATCAGAAAAACTTAACTTCCACTTGCAGTCCAAGCTTTGGGTTAATGAGAGAAGAAATGCTGAGGCTTCCAGGAGCCACTTTAGTGACATTCATGTGGTGAAAATGGGTGTATTTTCTCCAGCTAGGGATCGGGAATATTTTGAAGAGAAGCATACCAAAACATGTAAGGAACTCACTTGGGAGGCAGTTCTAAGGCTAACCTGATCGTTTTATTTTTGTAAAATCATTTCCTTTGGGACCTGTTGTTTTGTACTGTTGATTCACAGACACATGATATTCCCATCCCCACCCCCACCCCCGCCCCATTTCTTGTCAAGCTTGGTTCAGAGGGATAAGAAGCCTTCCATTTTATTTTCATTTTTTACGTCTATTAAAAATCAGCATGCTGAGAAGCTTCCCGGTCGTTCTTTTATCATGTCACAAATGATGTGCTTTCCCTGTCATCTCCCCAGTGATAAAAAGAGGTGAAACAATTTGTAAGTATGGAGTCAAGACAAAACTTAGTTTTGATAGGTTCTGCCTCCATTGATCAAAAGGCATTTTAGTCGAGTGATTAGGCAACGCTTTCCAATCTCTGAGGAGTGAACAGCACTGCCCTCCTTGAGCCCTGGGGTCAACAGGCTTCTGAACTCTCCCTGATTTCTTCTCCTCCAGAAGCCCAGAGGCCCAGCTTTTATTGTCAGACAGCCAATGAGATGCGTCTCAGGATAATTTCCCTTAACTATATGCTGAGCCAATTTAATCAATATTTCTTTCGCTTTGGAAACTCCTTGAATTTAAAGGGAGGAAAGTAATGGCACCTCCTGCTTTAAATTCCAGTGCATTCCTTGGTGCTAATTAGCAACTTTGTTAACTGCAGGGTTTCTTTGTTACTCTCATGTTGGAGGGATGTAAAACGTCCACTATTTTTATCTTGATGAACAGAACTCCATTTTCATTCTTTTATTAACAAGAAAAAGTCCAGTTTGCTCAGATTTCCTCTTGGGAATTCATTTTTCTTCCCCTCTAAAAAAAAAAAAAAAAAAATTTAACAGGACTGCAGTTTGCCTGGGGGGGAGGTGTCAAGAAGCCAAGGGATCAATTCACCCCCAATGTGCCTACCTGTCATCCTACCTTCCATTGTGTGACTTCCCAGGGAGGCTGTTAGCATAAATGAAGCTCCTTAGGTTGGAATAGACTCTGGGGCATTTCCCTGCCATTCCATCTCACCCCCTCACTATTGTTTCAAATTCAGATTTTATAATTTCCAAATTGAATTTCTTCATTCTGTTCAATACATCTGGGTCCGCTAGTCTCTAATCCCTAAGGAGCAGAACTGATCATTTGTTTCCGTTCCACAGATTTCTCTGGAACACTTGTACTCCCTCTGGATTTGGTGATATTTGATCCCAGAGGTGGAGGGAAGGAGTTAGATAGAGTCCTTCAGGAAGCACTTTGTTTCTGTAATTAACAGCAAGGTGGGGGGGGATGCACACCCACTTTTGTTGTTATGGTAACCCCAAGAAGAAACTATGCCTAGAAATAACTACATTCATAGCTGGTCATTTCTTAAGTAACCTTTGGGGCCTTAAAAATAAACCTAAGAAAGTACCTTTCTTAACACAGGTAGGGTGTATGGGCATGGATCACTGAATATAAAGTCAGATTTGCTCAATCTGGGGGTTAGTTTTACTGAGCTCTTTTTTTCTCTTTTTTGTTCCTTCTTATAAGGGATGGCTTTTAGAAGATGAGAAGTGGGGATATTTTTTAAAATGAAGGTAATATTTTTTTTTAAATCAAAGATTTTTTAAAAAAATGACATTTTTTAAAAAGATTGCATTCGGAGGGAGGGGAAGGCTGGGAGAAATCTTTGGGTCTGATCAAGATAAAAGCCTTAAGTTTTTGGTCCCACAGAAAGTGCCCCATCATTTATTAGATGAATTAAAGTATCAATTTCTGTTTAAACATTAACAGGGTGATGCCAAATATTAGTCAGTTCCTAATAATTTTGAGGGATTAAAAAGATAATAAAAGTAATAGTCCATTACATTACCTACTTCAGCAAGATTGTAATGAACGTAATAAATTCCAGATCAGGGTTATAACAACTTCCATCTATTTAAAATGAATTTGTAGGGTTACTTTCATTAACTATGTATATGGAGAAAATGATCTGACATATTACTTTAAAAGAGCTGTAAAACCGATTAGAACGAAATATGCTTCCCAGACAGTGATCCTGGCCGCTGGGGAAATTTTATCCATAGGCAAGTGGGGGGTGGGATGGGATAGGGGTCGGGAGAGAAAGTGGAAATTGGTGTGAGCCAGGATCCCTTCCTTAGTTCCCCTCCCCACAGACTCTTCAGTGACAATCCATGAAGACAATATCAGCACCCGACAGCTAGGGCAGGTAAAACCCGCCCCGGGGGTTCTTAGGTTCTCCTCTCTCCCTCTTCATCCTCCACCTCCTTCTTTCTTGTTCCCCCCAGGAATGTCTCTGCTAATGAAGCGGACCCCAGCCAGGAGTTTCTGCATGGAAATGAAACTCGGTCCCTGGCATAGGAATGCCCTTTTGGCGACCCTAGGGAAGGCTGAGGTATTAAAGGGGCCCATGCCCTCATTGCTAGAGGAGACAGGGGAGCTAGCACTTGACTGCACTACCGAAATTACTGCTGTACCTCGAATGCTGGCTTCATTTATCAATTTCATAGCAGAAAAACCCATATGACTGCCTTGTGCAGCCGCACGCTAAATCTAGTCACAGAAAGCTTTCCAAATCCAGTCATGTGTGTTATAAAGAGTCTTGGATAAAGTAACTTAATACTACTAATGATTTATACTTAATTGGACCTCTAAGTGATTAAAGTGGCAGTAATGAATGAATAACATCCTTCTAATTCCCCTTTCCCATTTGGCTCAGCATGAGAACCTTCTTTGTACAGAGCTGTGCCCTGGGTGGAAAGCCCTGCCAGTATTCAAAGCCTGGTGATACAGTTTACATAAGTCTCCACTCTGTTCTGGTTGGATCATGTTTACAATAAATGACTCCATAAATATGGTACCAGGCCATTGATTTTTTTTTTCTTATTAGATTAACCAATTGTAAGGTTAGTGCATACACATTTGGCAAAAAGACTCTGGAAGCCCAACTCTCCAGTGGATATCAGTGTTCAAATGGACAAGCATTAACTATCAGTTTTTTCAAAATATTGACTTATTTTGAAAATCAACACAACACTCATTCCTTCCTATGCCTTCCCAAGGCCTTTTCTAAATTGCATAATAATAGAGTTCTGTCTTATTTTTGCATGCTATAACACAAGTGCCTAACCTTTTTCTGTGTGTCTTTGGTAATGAATCCAAAATTTTCAATGAAACTTTCACCTTGCCTATGAATTCCCCAAAATAATGTCTTTAAATGCATATAATAAAGTACAAAGAATTTCAGATGAAGCTAATTATTTGAAATAAGTCGTATTTTCCCCAAGAGTATTCATAGATCCTCTGAAATCTACCCATGGACCCCTTGGATCCTAAGTTAAAAATATCTGCTCTCTTTGGTTTTATGAAGGCAAGAGACAGAATGGGAATGATGTCACCAAATAAAATTTTTACTACTAAAACCAAAGGGAAAGTTCCTAGTTAAATATATTAAGCTGTAGCAACACTGACAATTTCAGCTGAGAGAAAAATCTGTTCCCATTCCTTAAAATGAGGAAAGCCAGCATTTAATTGTATAACAAGGCATGAGATCTAGGGTTCTCTGATATTTTATACTTATTTTATCATGATCATAAGTTTTTATCATGATTGGTGAAAAAGATCATGGAAGTCATACTCCAGTCCTCTTATCTTACACAAGAAACTACTGAGACGCAGAGAACTTAAGTAAATGCTGGACTTGGAATCAGTAAAACTTAGATTTAAATTTTGCCCCAATATTTAAGAGCTGTGTGATTCTGGACAAGTCAGTTAATTTCTGTGTGATTTAGTTTCTTATCTATAAAATGGGGGGTTGGGATTCAATAGTTTCTAAGGTACCTACAACTCTAAATTTATGATTTTATATTCCTATATTCACATCTGACTTAGACAAGTAGTAATTAGCAAAGTCAGAATGGAACTGGGGCTCTTGATTCCAAAACCAACATTCTACCTATGTACAACATCAAATACAAGAGCTGAAAGATTCTTAGAAGTTACTTAGTCATGCTTCTTCAACTTACAGGTGAGTAAACTGAGATCCAGAGAAGTTAGGGATTTGTCCATGTTTTCTCAAGTAACAAGCATCAAAATCACATATGAATTCAGGTCCTTTGCCTTGAATCCTGGGATTCTTTCCACTAAACCGTACTATTTTTGCCATGACAGAACAGAAATAGTTGTTTTAAAAGGCACTATGATTTGAGCCATATTCAGTATCATAAATAAGGTCTTCGTCTGCAGTAGACCCTACACTGTATCTTTAAAATATGCTTTTAAAATTGTTTATTGGACATATTTATGCAGCGTCTTTCTTACAGGGAGAGAAAAGGCTGGTTTCAATTGCCCCAACTCAAAAAGATATCCCCTTTTCTTCTTGGCTCTCTGATTTACTTCCTCCCACTCCCCCCTCCAGTGGTAGAAAGAACTCCTCTAGATGCTATTCAGGAATTTTAGCTGCTGTAAATTGACTGTCTGCTGGGGAATGAGTGGGCTAGTGCCTCTTCAAGTCTCCGGGGAAGCAGTCCCCCCTTTTTTTACTCCCAAACTGGAGGACAACCAAGGTTTGTCACCTTGGGGCCTTCAGTCTTTCCTGCCTCAGGCATAGATCTGATCTGGGGCTCTTTACTTCCCTCCCTCTCTTCTCTGCTGAGCCAGCAGCCCCCAGATATAACAGACCAGCAGGGATTTGTCCTGAGGAGAAAACGGGTCATTCAGTTTGAAAGGGGGGTGAGGAGGGAGTGTAGAATTCACTGAGTGAGCAACAGTTGACATTGAAGAGTTATTGAAAAAGTCACTACCTGGAAAATTCATCACAGAGATAATGTCTACTGAACGAGCCCAGAAACTTCCTTTATCTGATTTTTTCAGGCAGATCTCTGTCCATTCTTCTGAAAGGGCCCAGGAAAAAAAAATTAAATAACAGGCAGTTTATCAGATGCCTCTTATATAGCATTAGACACCCAAAGAAGACAGGGTCCCTAACAATATCCATGTTGGTTCTTGAATCATAGAACTGCAGAGCTGAAAAGGATCTCAGAGGTCATGTAACCCAAACCCCACCCAAAACACGAAGGATAGAATTCACTCTCATTTTCAGCACCTGCATATAATGCCTAAGCATAGAGGAGTGTGTCACAAAATATCAGAGCTCTGAGTTGAAAGAGACTTCACAGGTCATCTGGTTTGGTCTGGTCCTGTCTTGTTCCAACACATTTAATAAATGTTTTTGAATAGAATGGAATTGAAACCTGACCTGAAAAGCCAGAAAGAAACATGCCTGAAACAGAGCGCTTGAGGACTCCTCATAGAAGGTGTGATGAATCTTGTCCTCAAATTTTAGAGTTTGATTGAAATCCCTGATCAGTGAGGAAAGATGGTACCTGCCTAGAAAGGCAGTATATGTTAAATAGAGAATGAAAATGTATCAATCAAGTGGGCAGAGTCAGGGACCATCTGAGCTGCCTAAAGTTTGGGACAAAAAAAAAATCTCAATTTAAGAAGGAGGTCACAGCATAAGTGTAGGATAGAGAAATAGAGCTGACTCCAGAGCCTGAGGATCTAAGGTAAAATATTCTCTATGCCTCTATGGGACCTTGAATAGGTCATATAACACCACCATACAGAGGCATACTAGAGATAGGTTTAATTGGTTTACATTTTTGTGTCAATCCCTTTATCTCCTGATTATAAGACTTTTTGTCAGAGACATTAATGCAAAGATTTTCAGTTCTTTTCCAGTTTTGGCTATTGATCTTGATCACATAAAAAGCCTTTTAATTTTTATTAATCAAAATAAAGAAGCAGCATTACCTAGTAGTTAGAACTGGTTTCAGAGACAAGAAGTGCTAGGTTCAAGTCCACTCTTTACTTTATGCTGTGTGACCCATGGCAAGTTAATCTCTCTGTGCCTGAGACAACTCTTTAAGATTATACACATTTGCAGAGAAGATAATCATTATTGTCATCATCACCATCAGTGTTGTTATTGTTGCCATTATCCATCTTACCCTGGCTGAAACTGCAGTGTTCATTCCTGGGCTGAATCTCATTGCTGTTTATTCAATAATCAACCAGCATTTTTTAATCACCTACTATGTGCTAAATGTTTTTTAATCACTGAATGGGCTTTGCATAACTCAAACTGAGATGAGTTAAAGACCTTAGCTTTAAAAGGTAACCATCAGTACATCCAGGGCCATCTCCAGTTATCTTGATCTATACTTGGTCACAGGGCCCAGGTGACTCTGGAGGGGAAAGTGGGGCAGGTAACTTAGCACAACCCACCATCACTTAAATCTAAGTCACTTACATGTCATGGCAAAACCTCCCTGATGTTACTCCCCAGTAAGTTGTATGGTCAAAGTAGATGAACCATTTCCAGAAAACTAAATGAAAATGCTCAACAACCATAGAAAGGATCACCGGAAAACACTAATAGCAAGAGAAATACATATTAAAACCACCCTGAGATTTTACGTCTCACCCTACTAGATGACAAAGATAACCAAAAAGAAAGAGTCAGTGGTCCAGGGGCTACATAAGAACAGGCACACTAGTACACTGTTAGTAGAGTTGTGAATTGGCCCAACCATTTCAGAAATCAATTTGAAATTTTGCCAGAAAAGTCACTACACTGTTCATGTCCTTTAACCTAGCAATTACACCACTAGGCATATACCCTAAGGAAATCAGCAACTGAAAGGTCATACGTATAACAAAATATTCATAGCTGTTCTCTTTGCTGTGTCAAAAAAAAAAAAAAAAAAAAAAAAAACAGAAACAAGATAGGTGTCTATTGATTGTGGAATGGGCAAAAAAAATGCTGGTGTATCAATATAGCAGAATCTTATTAGCCTATAATAAAGAACACAAATGCAATATTCAAAAAGAGAAGACTTGTATGAAAAGATGAGAATAAAGAAAATAAAACCAAGAGAGCAATATCTACAATGAATACAATAATGTAAGTTTTATGATGACACTAGAAGCTTTTGATGAGTAGTGATAAATAACCCCAGTACTGGAGAACAAAAAAAGAAAAATAACCTCCTTCTCTCTGCAGAAGGGTGGAGACTATGGGCATGTATTATTGCATAGACTGTCTGATTCCATTGCTATGTTTATTGACTCTGCTTAAATAGCTTTTTGGTTGTTATGATAAGGAAGGATTCAACAGGGTGAGAAGTTAAAGAGAAATGAATGTAGTATAAATGCAAAGCCAACAATAAAAGATAAAGATAATAATAAAATATGAGCCAAAAACTGGATGACCAAAGAGAGCACTAGGGCATCATCAGCCTGAACATAGTATAGGGCCCACAAGAAGGGAGGAAAAGGAGCCTGAGAGAAGAGATCAGGACTTTAAACATTCTTCTTCTATACTTTATACAGACAAATGTTTCTCATCTACCCATCAGATCTGAGTTTTGTTTTATGATTTATCAAGGGGTTTTTGCCCTGAGCAATCTACACCCTCTTGCCTGATATAGATATCCTCATGAAAATATTGATAACTCAAGTATTTCTAGTACTTTTCATTTCAACATTTCAAAAACATTTCAGCCAATTCAAAGATAGTCAGATTTGGCTAGAGATTCCTTTCTGTTTGTTTATTTAGGGCTTTTCCTCTGACCTAGGCCTGTTCCCCTGTTTAGGCAGTCCGGCAGCCTTTCTTTCCCAAAGTCACATGTTGAGCATCATTCTTAATATAAGCATCCAGTTAGCTTTAGCCTATCCTTCTTTAATTCAACTTCCTCCCCCAGCTTAAGACACCAACCAACCACAGCCTCCCCCAAGGAGCAAAGGATTGCTTGTTTAGCAAATAAATATATGCCTAAGTATCAGTTTTAAATAAATTCCTTGGCCTTATGAGTCAAAAGACTGGATTTGGCATCAGGAAATGTGAGTTTGAATCCCACTAGAGATTAGACTAATTAGTTTTGTAATCATACACATGTCATTACATCTCTCAGAACATGTTTTCTTTTAAGAAATTCTTTTTTTTAACCTAGTAGTATTTTTTTTCAATTACATATAAAATAGCATTCAATATTCATTTTCATAAGATTTTGAGTTTCAAATTTTTTCCTCCTTTCCTTTTCCCTAATATAGCATTTTTTCTGGAGTTACAGGCTTTTTGCAAGCTGGACTTAACTTCCCTGGACTTCAGTTTACTGTACTTTAAAATAAGGCACAGGATGGTATCTGATTTTGTATCTCTAAAGCAATAATCCCATGTATTGTGATGCAGGGCTGGGCTGGAGCCATCTTAGGTCACCTCAAATTAAATTTTCAGTTTGAACTTGTGTAATTCAGAATTTGACAAATGCTATATATAGGGGCTTGATTTATTGTTTAAGAAGGTGATGGAGAAAATATTAATAATACCAATTAAACTGTGTCATGTATACACCCCTACCCACCCCAAGAGCCAGTTGTTAAATATTTAACAGCATACTCCTGGTTAAAAACAATTAATATAAGCTAGGACTAAGAATTGGGAGTAAAGACTTACAACTTTTCAACTTCTACCTTGATGAAGAAGTAAAACAGTCTTGAAGGTATCATATTAGCACACAAGGTTGTAGATAATCTCCTGCCCCTGAAAACTTGTTAAAGGCACTATCTAACTAGCACCAATCATCCTGAGAAGCAAAGGTAAGGCTAGAGGAATCTTTTAAGCCTTGACACTCTTTTGTAACTTTCAGCAGAATTTGTTTTCTTGGAAAGGGATTTCAGATACAGAGGGAAGCTAAAATTCCCCTTCCTTTCCAGATCTATATCTATGATACATCCTTCTAAAGACCAAGGATGTCTAGCCCTGATACCCATCCTGGGCATAGTTGTTTTAAAGCCCTTCTGCCCTCCTGGGCCTAAAAGGGGAAGGAGCAACAGGGGTGTTTCCAGTTCTAGCAAGAAAGAATCTCTATTTAACCTCCCTGGGTATTGTGCAGCAATGATTCAGGAAAAGGCTGACAGGGATATTAGCCATGTGGGTTTTTTTTCAATCCAGAGCTAAGAGAAACTGCATGGTCAGGAATAATGGGGACCAAGAGAGCAAGAAGACAGAGAAATAATCAGAATTAACCAGACAGTAAGAGAGGGAGAGAGAGAGAGAGAGAGAGAGAGAGAGAGAGAGAGAGAGAGAGAGAGAGAGAGAGAGAGAGAGAGAGAGAGAGCAAAAGAGAAACCATGTGAAAGTATAGGAAAAGAGGGTTAAGGAATTAGTAGTGAAAGAAATTAGTAAGGTGCTGGGAGGAAGGGGCTAAGGGAAGGGTTGGGAGAGGAATGACATTTAAAGGGCAGGTGAAAAAAGAAAATGGAAAGCAAGAGAGGCGCAGGAGGCTGAAAGGAGACACAGATAACCGGAGAGGGGGGAAGATGGAGGGGAAGACGGTAAGCAAGCAATGACAAGGTGAGTCAGCCACGCTGGTGCTCTGAACCTGCGGCATCTTCTCCCCTGTCATCCCAGTAGCTTTGGAGGCATAGATTGACTCTGGAGCTCAAAGGAAGTAGAAGTGTTCCCAGGAACATATACTTGGAAGCTCATTTCATGGTGACTCTTGGTATCTTGAAAGCTGTCCTGCCTGGCCATTCAGGAAGCCTCGCTGATGCTGGGCAGCAGTGACCCTAGGCAGTGCAACAGAGAGCCTGGCAATCACTCAGAGAGCCAGGGATAGATCCATTCCATTTCCTCCAAAAATTTCCAGAGGCTCCAACTAGTCAAACTTTATAGCTGGAGCTGTCTGGTTTATAGAATATTGTAAAGTCCTCTAATCCTATTCGAAGAAGTATAGATAGTATTCTGGAACTAGGTTTCCAAAGTGTTACTTCATATATATCCAGAGGGGAACTGCTTTAATGAGTGGACATGAATGGTTTATAATTAGCACCCCCTTTGTTTAGAAATACATGGGGTTAAATGCTCTGAAAAGCTGCCTTCTTTTAATATCCTCTCTAAAGACTCAGAAGAGAGCCAGATACAGTAAAAGATCTAGATTCAGAGGGCATATCTCTCATCTATTATTGACTCTATGATTTTAGACAAGTTACCTCACTGGGCCTCCGTTTTCTCATCTGTAAAATGAACAGATTGGACTAGTTGGTCTTTGAGGTCTCTTCTAGCCTGAGATTAATGATCATGTGATACCATACCTGGATTCAAACTTTGGATGTGTCCTAAAGTGCCATTTCAGCTCTCTCAGCCTCAGTATAAAATGAGGGATTGGACGAAGGTCCCTTTCAGCTATAAACCTATAATCCTTCTTTGTCCAATTTGTTCTTTGGTTATATCCAAAGGGTATCACAGTCAACTTGACTCATCTTCTACTTAGGTATTAAGGAGAGACATATAGAGATTTTGTACTTTAGCTCCAGGGGAAACTGAGTCTCATGAAGCTGATGGACCAAAAAAGAAAGGAAAGAAAGGTTTATCTTTAAGAGCAATCAAGCCAGTCCCTCAGAGCTGCTTGTCTGCCCCTGAGACTGAGAACACTTAAGTGTATTCCTGAGAATCATGGTGTGCTCTCATGAATGGCTTTCTCCGTGTCCTGCTGGCTCCCAGGAGGAACTCCTTCTTCAAGGACTAGTTAGCTGTACAAACATACCATTTGCTCTCAAATCTCTTTGAACTATTCCAGAGCCCAGGGAGTAATAATTGGATACTCTCACCTCCTCCGGCCTACACTCCGGTGGGTCAGATATGTAAACATCAAACTCAAATAACAACCCCCCAAATTTAATTTATTTCTACCTAAACAAGTTCTTTTATCATAAAGCAATAAATTTGTCTTGGTGCTAGCAATTTGTTGCGGGTGACATAACATTGCAAATTGATTAATCGCTACTGTACGCAGCAAAATGAGAAAAGCAAGGAATTATTATGAATAGCGTCCATCTGATACAGTAGGGATTCATTATTCAAAAGTGTTTGCTAGTGGTTAGCTATCCCCTTGTTGCAGATTACATTCATTTGCAGACTTCCTACATCATGCTTACACAAATCAACAAACATGCATTTATTAAGACATAGAATGAAAGCTATTTAAAAGTGAAAAATTGCCTTTTTCTTTACTTTAAAAAAAAAAAGCAAATGCATACTTTGTGGGATGCTGCTGGATGAACACATTAAAGTGTGTCACACACTGATTTTCTTCAGCTGCATTTCCAAGGGAGAGCATGAAGATGCCTCACTAAATCGGCAGACTCAGAATAACCTATCCCCCAGACCAGACACTGCAAGGCCTGATGGTTCTGGAAATCTCATCTTGGACTCCTGAGATTTAAGCAATATGCCTGGAAAGTTCTGCTGTAGAGGTGAACCCCACAGAAACATTCAGGAAGTTGAACAGTTCTTTAGAAATCCATTTGGAATTTAGTGCTGGAAATATCCCTTAGATAATGCAGGTACATCACTAGTCTGAAAAGCATAATTTGGTTAATTTCCCTCTGTCTCATTTAGAGGGCATGATGGAGACTTCAGCAAGCTTTGGCTCCTATTGCTGACTTTCTACTCTATGTCTTGGTTCCCTGATGACTTTGGAGAGAAAGGGTCTCTTCAGGTATAAGTAACTTTATCTGCTTCAGTGGGATTGTGAAAAAGATGTTGGAATCAGAGATCCTGGGTTGGAATTCTGCTTCTTCTATTAGCAGTAACCTTTGTGACCTTAGGCAAATCCCTGTCCTTTCCAAAACGTCAGTTTTCTTTTTTATAAAGGGAGAGGGTTGGACTAGATTCAATTCCAACAATATTTATAAAGTACCTGGTGAATATAAAGCACTGCGCTACGTGCTAGGGAAGCAAAGATGAAAACAAAGAGTGAAGGGAGTACTGGAGGAAGGGGCAGAGAAAAGGGGCATGTTATATATGTGAAAAAAGAGAATACAAAGTTTATATAAAGCTACGCAAGATTATTTCAGAGAAATTATTAATAACTGGGTCAATTAGGGGAGGTTTTCTACAATAGGTACATTTCATGATTCAATAAACTTGTGATAGAGAGAGCCATCTGCATCCAGAGAAAAGAATCTAGGGACTGAATGTGGATCATAACAGTATTTTCACTTTTGTTGTTGTTGCTTTCTTGTTTTTCTTTCTCATTTTTCCCCTTTTGATCTGATTTTCCTTGTGCAGCATGATAAATGCGGAAATATATTTAGAAGAATTACACATGTTTAACTATATTGGATTATTGCTGTCTAGGAGGGGGGGAGGAGAGAAAAGGAAGAAAAATTTGGATACAAGGTTTTGCAAGGGTGGATGTTGAAAACTATCTTTGCATGTTTTTTTTTGGGAAAGCTATTATTTTTTTAAAAGAGGTACATCTCAATAGTGCCAAGAAGGATTTAGGTGTTCTTGTAAGCGTTTGACTTAGAGCAAGTCTCATTTTTGCTGTCTGCCTCAGTTTCTTCTTCTGTTGCTTGCCCTTTGTTCAGGAAGAGAATTAATGACATTGAGAGGGCGATGTCTTGATTAGCTGCCTCTCAGAGTTGTCATGAGAATAAAATAACATAATATTTGAAAAGTACTTTGCAAATCTCAAAGTACTGTATAAATACTAGCTGTTTATTATTGTTATTATTAAATCTATGATTTTCTTTCCTTTCTATCTTCATTATACAGCCTCTGTATTTATCAAAAACCCTTCTTTCCTTTCTTCTCCAATTAAACGGCTCATATCAAACATTATTTTCAGAAGATGTGCCAGGGCAATAAGGAGTTTACCCTGGCTAATGGCAAACTCACACTTGTGGTATTGATTAATCCTGTTGACCCAGCATATTGCTTAAAAATAGCCCTTAGGTCTCTAGTTCCAAATTCTAATTAGATTTACAAGCTACTTTCTCCAAACTAGAAAACTATTATTTCTATTTTGGTTAGAGTGACATTAACCACTTTTCTTTCAGGTTTAAAAAAAAACTTTGCCTTGCAAATGGAAAGTCCTTGATCAGTCTTTAAAAAAATTTTAAAAAGAAAAAACTATCTTGCCAACTCTTCATATTATTCTGAGATGTACATAAACTATGAGCCTTCAGCTCATGATTCAGATTGCAGTATTTGTTAGATCAAAGTAGGCAATTAAACTGAGTTATATACCTCCAGAATGGATATTTTTGTTTGAAATGTGTTCTATAGTGGTAAGGGCAGATAGATGGTGCAGTGGATAGAGTGCTAGGCTTGAGTCAGAAAGACTTGATTCAAATCTAGCCTCAGACACTTACAAGCTCTATGACCTTAGGCAAGTCACTTAACCCTGTTTGCCTCAGTTTCCTCATCTGTAAAAAGACTGGAGAAAGACATGGCAAATTATTCAAATATCTCTGCAAAGAAAACTCCAACTGGGGTAATGAAGAGTGAAATATGACTGAACAACAACTATATTCGTAAACTGAACTGGTTAAATCATGAAACCAAGACTCAATCGGGGAGGGACTAGAATTTGTCTCAGAGGGAAATGAAATTACGTACCTAGTCATACATTAAGCTAGATGATGTCACTAGTGACTGATAGTCACTTAATTCTAGTGACTGAACTGGATGTAAAACCCAGATTGTCAGTATTCTTTGGAACAGGAGTTCTTAAAGTTTTGTGGATTATAGATCTGCTGAAATCTTTGACTCCTTATAGGAATATGTTTTAAATAGTCAAAGGAACTGCTAAATTTCAGTTAGAAGTTAGTAAAAATAGCACAATGTCCTGCATACAGTAGGTACTTAATAAATATTTATTGATTGATTTTTAACAAGTTTCATGCCATCCCCTCCATCTAATATAATTGCTTTACATTTCTTAATTTTGTACTGTGTAGATCCAGACTAAGAAGATGATAAGTGTCTCCAGGGACCCTTATGACCTCCTCCCTGCTTTTCCCCCCACTACTATAACTGTCTTTTCTGGGCTCCCCTGGCCAGAGGAAGCTTTCTGACTCTGGGGCCACTCTGTCTGGGTTAAGCTCCATAAGACAAGATGAGCATCAGTCCATGTGCTAATAAATCTATTTATAGCAGTACCAGAAACTCCACAAATCTGAGTGTGCTGGGGGCAGGGAGAGGGCAGGCTATGTGGGCTCTGTCAGAGAAAATTTCCTTCAGAACAGATGTTGGCTTTTCTTTGTACACCCCTGGCTTTCTGCCAACGTGGGCTAAGCCCGCCGTCTCCCAACTTTCCATTAACTCCCATTTAACTCAGCATCTCCAGGATCCTGAGCAGTGAGCTGCTCCCTGATGTGGACAGGATTTATGGATTATGTTACAAATAGGAAGATAGGAGATGTGATGGCGAGAGGAGAGGGAAAATGACCCCACATTTGAGCAAGGAAGGAACACCTAACATTCCCAGTTCAATCCCCACTCAGATCATAGGATTTTAATGTGGTATGGGAGAATAGGAATCAGGGACTATTTAACTTTCCCCACACCCACACTTTTATAGATGAGGAAACTGAGGGCCTGAGAGGGGAAGCAAAAAAAAAAAAGTATAGTTTGCTAGGTAAGATATCTGATTTGAAGTTGGGAAGCTCTAAGTTCAAATACTTCATCAAACACTTTCATCTACTAAGTATGATTCCAGACAGTTACTTAATCTAGACCTTAGTTTCTTCATCTATAAAATGAAAAAAGTCATTGAAACTCAATGACCCATAAAATTCTATGATCCCATAAGAAATCATTTAAGTCACACAAGAAGTAAGTGACATATCTGGAATGTAAATTCAAGTCTTCTCATCCCACATTCAGGCTCAGTCCTGGAGTCTGAAGGACAAAGGTCTATAAAGTTCTGTGCTGAGAATTGGAAGAATAGAACTCAGGAGGATGCTTTTCAGATTGGTATAAGCAGCTAGGACATGAGACAGAAGGGAGTGGGACTTAGACATATTGGATTACATATCAATCATCCTCCTATGTTGAATCTGGGGTTATACAACCTTGTCCTCTGGGAGAACAGGATGGTTATTTACATGACCCAAAGTTAAGTGGGAAAGTATAGTTCAAGTTCCCAGTTGATCAAGAGGCTTCCTGGTTGGTTAAGAATGAACCTAGGACAATAAATCTTACAAATCTTATAAACATTCAGAGCCATTGTTAAGATAAATCCAAATCAAGATGAAAGTGTTTTGGAGGAAAAGATCCTTGATTTGGCAATGTTAGCTATTTAAGATAGGTGAAGATAAATGTAACATGTTGGATAGAACTTTTTTAATGGGATCCTTACTTTTGATACCTCTGTTAGTTTTCTTTCCCTTGTAAATAAACAGACTTTACAATTGGACTTTGAGATGTATGGTAAGGAGCAAAGAAGAAAGAAGAGTATTTAAGTACCAGAGCTAGGTCATTTGCATCTAGTAAACAATATTTCAGGGAGGATCTTATGAAAGCTAATCATGGTATGGAAGAATATTAAGCTTTCAATGGTTTGGCTGTTAGAAGCAATGGTAACAGCTTCTGCATAAATTCCAAAAAGAAGTATACCTCTCTATATCAAAGGTTCCTGCAGTCAATTCAAGGAAGAAATTGATTTTCTGGGAAGTTGAGATTTCAAGGTTCTTGCCCTGGGAGGCCCTACGATGACCTGGGATACTTACCACAGGAGAGGAGTAGGCAGCTTTTGGGGACAGAAGTTGTTTCTGGGAGACCCTACTATCTGAACTCTGTAATTCAAATGGACTTTCCAATATCCTAGTATACAGGAATATGAAGCTCTCATAGAGAATGTTTTGGAGCAAGCTTTGGGGATTGAGCAAGCTAAAGAGAATTAATTCATTATATCATATAAGTACTCCATACCCAGATTTGCAGATTCACTGTGCAAGAGTCTGAATCTCTTTTCTCAGAAGCCTTTAGAAATAGGATGAGCACATTTTGAGGATGGGGAGACTGAGATCTTGGTCTATATGGTAGTCCTGACAGGAAAACAGACTAGATCTTTTCTACAGTTAAGTTTTAGTCTATGTATTCCTACCAAGACTGTGCAAGATATGGATTCTTGTAAAATTATTTTATAACCCAAATCAGGCTCACCACTCCTCACTGCACATTTAGATTGTGTATACCTTTAGTCATCCAGCATTTTGAAACTAGGAGAAGTGCATCTGTGAAAAGATGTTCCTAACCTTATAATATTTGCAGGTTCATTCAATGTAATAAAGTTATATGAAAACTGAGCAGCTACAGTGGAAGTACTGAGAGAGAAATACAAGAGTGAAAATGTTCCTTTTCTTCAAAGAGTTCAAAATGTTGGGGGTAGCTAGGTGGTACAGTGGATAGAGTGCTAGGTTTGGCATTAGGAAGAGCTCACTCAAATCTGGTCTCAACCCCTTCCTATCTGTATAGTCCTAGGTATATATGTTTGCCTCAGTTTCCTCAATTGTAAAATTGGAATAATAATAGCATCTACTCATCCATCCCCAAGGTTGTTATAAGGATCCTATGAGATAATAAATGTAAAGTGCACAGTGCTTTGCACACTATAATAACTACATAAATGCTACCTATGATGAAGATGATAATGATGATGATAATGGGGAGACAATACACTTATAACAACCAATGATTGTGAATAATCAAGTATTTGATAGTAATACAGGCTGTTATCCTATAAAGGTTAAGAAAATAGAGATTCATATAGAGTGGAGTATTTTCAGAATCAGAATGAGAATTTAAAGCGACTTCAGAAAGTATCTTGTCTAATTTGTAACTGAAAAAAATTATTTTACTATATAACTGTTAACTGGTCAGTCAATCCATTATTACCTGAAATGGCTTTTTTTAAAAAAAGAAAAAAAAGAATTTGAATTGATATCTTTTATTTTTACATCATCTACAATTCCCACATTTGTCCTACTCTTCTGTCCAGAAAACCATCCTTTGTGATAAAAATTAAAAAGAAGGAAAAAACAGTTTAGCAAAATGAATTAATAATTTTTAAAATCTGACATTATATCCAATGTTTTATATGCTAAGAGCCTGTTTTTTCATTTCTTTCTCTTCTTTAGAATCAAGCTTGGTGTAGGTGGCACAATGGATAGAGCACTGGGCTTGAAGTAAAAAGATCTGAGTTCAAATCTAGCCTCAGATAATTACTTAGCTGTGTAACTGTGGACAAGTCACTTTAACTCCTATTTGCCTCAATTTCCTCATCTGTAAAATGGAGATGATAATAGGATCTCCCTCCCAGTGTTGTTGTGAGAATTAAATAAACTAAAAATTATTAATTGCTTAGTATAATACCTGAGTACCTAAGAAGCAAAATGTAAATGTTAACTATTATTATTATAACTAGTTTATCCTTAGATCAATATTTTAAGAAATGTTTCCTTACTTCAAGCCTACATATACCTCTCTGCATTTTCTACCCATTATTCCTAGTGTTGCTTTCTGGGGCCATGCCAAACATGTCTCATCTCTCTTCCCCAGGTGGTGGTGGTTGTTGTCCAGTCATTTGGGGCTTTCTTGGTAAAGATATCAGAATGCTTTGCCATCTGTGTCTCCAGCTCATTTTACTGAGGAGGAAACTGAGGCAGACAGGATTAAATGACTTGCTTGGGGTCACACAGCTAGGAAGTTTCTGAGGCCATATCTGAACCCTAGAAGATGAGTCTTCCTATCTCCAGGCTTGGAGTTCTGTCTACTTAACTGCCTAACTATCCTTCTTTCCCAGGGCAAATAATAAAAACTTTCAGGAAGTTCCATGTTCTCTTTCAGTCTTCTCCAGACTAAATATCTATAATTCCTTAAAATGGCTCTCATGTGGTCTAAACTTAAAGCCCTCCACCACCCTGGTTGATCTCCTGATAGCAAGTTATTTCCTAAAATGTGCTGCCAAGAACTGAATATGGGATTTCAAATGTGGCCTGACCAGGCAGGAGAGAGCAAAATCATCTATTCCCAGCTGAGACTGCTGACCGAGGCTTGGATACAATACATGTTTTAATATTTCATGGAAGAGGAAGGATTTGAATCCAGCCATGAAGACTCTGCAAGGCAAGTTAGTACAGTGGATAGAACAAGGGGTTTAGATTCAGGAAGACCATAGTTCAAATCTCATCCCAGATATGCCAGGAAAATCATTTAACTTCTTTCAGAATCTGTAAAATGGGAATATAATACTTAACTCAGGGTCATTGTGAGTATCAAGTTAGATAATAATAAAGTCTAAGTGCTATGCAAACCACATACTGCTTTATAATTAACTATTATTAATTTTGGAATCTTCTTAAGGGTAATTTTTATCAAATTAATCATGTGTGAATCTTCAAATTTATTTTAATAATAGCTTTTTATTTTCAAAATACATGTAAAGATAGTTTTCAACATTCACTCTTGCAAAACCCTGTGTTCCAAATTTTTCTCCCTCCCTTCTCTTCACTCTCCTCCCCTAGGCATGAATCTACAAATTTAAGAGTCTATGTGAGGATAGGAGTAATGATTGTTCTTCTCCAAACTTCAGATTTTTTGAAGAACAGGAGATATTACACTCATATCTGTATAATCTTTAAAAATGAGAGGTAGAATAAATAAGCTTTTTGAGAAAAGGGGCTTATGTTTTGATTTTCATAGTCCCTGCTACAATGTCATATATTGTATACACTTAATAAATGTTGTTAGGAAATGGATGGATGGATGGATGGGCGGGTGGATGGATGGATGGATGGATGGGTAGACAGATGAATGAATCTGATTTACTTAGGAAAATCAGGCCAATAAACAGAAACCATCACAGTCTCTCTTTTCTTAATAAGATAGAACATGTCATCTGACTATATCCTCCAATTATCTGAATAATTCTGCTGTATCTTTTCCTTCCTTTTCAGAACAACTTCTATGTTTCTAAACATGGTTAGAACATGAAAGTTTCCATTCCTTTGGCCAGGTCATATGAATTGCTTTTTTTTTGCCCTGGATAATGGAGATCTTTAGTGGGAGTAGGGTAGGGAGATCTCCCAGAATACATTCCTTCATTCACATTGTCAAGCCTAGTTGGAATGAAAGTGCTTGACTTTGTAGAGAGTAAAGTTCAATCCTTCCACCAGGAAGACTTTTTTTTCCTACAATGTGTTCTCAGCAAAACAAAGTGTGTGTGTGTGTGTGTGTGTGTGTGTGTGTGTGTGTGTGTGTGCAGGCACTTGTACTCTTATGAAGTTGACTCTTCCCAACATTTTTCAGTTTCTGGGAAATGAGAATTCCCTTGTTTCAGCGAAAATGCCTCTGATCTAGGTTTTGCGGAGACTAATAATTTTCTTCTGCAACATGATAAATTATTGTTTTAAGCAGAATTTTCACTCAAATATCCATTTCGTTGTCAGATTAATTTGTTTTCAATCTGTTTTCTGTTTGATTTTTGACTAGTAGTTCAGATAGCATATTAATAGAATAAAATTAACTTACTGTATTTTGCTTTTGTCTCATTCACTGCTTAATTAGGGGCTGTCTGAGAAGTTTCCCCCCAAACACCTGGATTTTAATGGCTAGCACAGAAGTGTTATACACACCTTTGAACATTACTCATTTTCTTTCATGGAGATGTGAAAAGTGTCTTTCTTGCTGGGAGCAGCCAGGGATTCTGTGTGTTTGACCTAGGAGTCCTGACATAGCTAAGTTATAGGATTGTCACTAGTGTAGGGTGGCTGGAACTTTTTCCCAAAGTGTCTCTTGGGCCCTATCAGTGATGGCCTTCACTCCCTTTCTTGACCTCAAGGGGACACTTCCAAGGAGCTTGTTACTATGAAAACCTTCTTCTGAGACCTATCACCATCACCACCATCCCCCTGCCTGTTAACTTTCCTTTTTGGCTCTTCCCCTTTCCTCCTCAGAGAATGGGGGCTCAGACCAGACTTGCTGGCACCTCCCCTGGTTTAACTATAGCCCATTGGGACAAATTGTCTTCACCCCCTTTACACACACACACACATAGCCGAATTTCCCTTGGTGCCAGAATTCTGTACAGTTGTGGATAACTGAGTACAGTGTTTCCATATCTTCATTATGAAAGTTGAGGGGCATTCTTGTATCCATGATTTCAGTGGTAAAAGGAACTCCCATGGAGAATACTCCCTTTGCCAATCCTGATAAGCAGTTTCTTGCAATTTACAGTTTTAGAAAATTGTCTAGAGCCAGGTCCACACAACCAGACTGAAGCCAGATGACTCACATAGCCTCTCGTTTTGTGCCCATGGCTAACACAGGCTGAAGTCAAGGAAAAGATGGCATTATTTTTACCAAGTTCAGACACTTATGCCTTCTACTTTCAGATAGTCGGCATTAGAGAACTTCTCCTCTTTCTATTCCTATATCTTTCCGTGGAAATCAACCTAATTTCCCCAGTTCAGAAACTAAGAGGATCCCAAATGATGGACAGGAACAATTAACATAATAACAAAGCAGCAATAAATGATCTTACTTCTCATTTGACCCACATTTTAATTCCTCAAAGCATTTCCCCAGTGTTTGTCTCACTTGGGTCCATATGATTACTGTGAAATGGAGGCAAGATAGACATCTTATAGATGAGTAAACTGATGTTCAGAGGTATGCAGGCAAATATTTGCCCAAGAGCACAGGTGTCAGAGTTTAGAGTGAGATCCAAGTTGCCCATTTTCCAGTTCCAGACTCCTTTGTGATATAACTCTTTGAGGCAGAATTTTTTTAAATGGATTTCCAGACAGTTTTGCTACAAACCTCACTTATGTGATTTTGGATCACTGTCTTCTGATATTTTTGAAGGGGAAGATGGGTTACAGTGGGTGTGGAGAAGAATGAATAGTATGTAGCATTTTCTAGGATGTGAAAGAGATTTCACATCATTTGGAGATGGAATATCTGACTTGAAAAGAATACTGTTCTCTTAAAGGGTCCAGATGGAGATATGGAATGGAAGAAGACTAAAAACTGACAGGGATACAGATATAAATTATTAAGGATTACATCTGTAATTTCATTAGCATGGAAAACTCCTTCTATCAATGCAGATTGGTACTTTCTGTGTAATGTAGTTTTATACTGAGAGTAAGTAACTTGCTTAGAGTAAGTGGTTTTCTTTTATTGTTGTTCAGTTGTTTCAATCATGTCCTACTCTTTATTACTGCATTTGGAGTTTTTGGCAAAAATACTGGACTAGTTTGCCATTTCCTTCTTCAGCTCATTTTACAGATGAAAAAATTAAAGCAAATAGGGTTAAGTGACATGTCCAGGACCACATATCCAGTGAGTATTTGAGGCCATATTGGAACTCAAATCATCCTGATTGCTAGCCCAGGTCTTAATAGGGAAGGAATCATTTTTTGTGTTTTTAGCCCCAGTGACTAGGACAATACTTGTTAATTTTTTAAAATTAGATTGTTGAATTGAAAAATAAACCATGTTGTTCAAGATACTGAGGACCCTTCTTAGGGTCTGAAGACTTCAGCCCTGGCAGAGATTCTGCAACCCCAAAACAGATGTCCCATGCAAAATCTTCATCTGTGCATCCTTCCAAAGCAACATCCATCTCCTCAGCACTTTTCATACATGCAGAGAAGAATGTCCTTTCATTTTACAGATGAGGAAACTGAGGTCTAACGTGATTAAGTGAATTACTTTCAGTTACACAGATAGTAGATAGAGGAACTGAGGCCTTCTATTTCTCAGTTCAGTGAAGGTCATCTTAACACTAGTATGGAAAAGTTAAGACACTGGTAAGGTAAAGTTTATGTGCACCAAAAGTATCCCTCTGAACTAAGGCTTTAAAAGACCCCAGTTCTTCCTTGCTTTTCTACTAACTAAGAAGATGATGTTTACTATACTATTCCTTTGCCTTTTTCCCTCCTGTGGAAACCACCAAAAAGAACTCACATCTGTAAAATGTTTTAAAATGTATAAAATGTGCCTTTCCTATAGGATGGAGAGATCAAAGATTTTTGGGCAATAACCAGTATCATAATTAGAATTTGAATTCAGATCTCCTAGCTCCTTTTGACTATTCCTTCTATAATGCTGGTTCACTATCATTAATTAAATCTACAAAGAAAAAGATTTTCTAAGATTCAAACATAAAACACTGAGTCGGGATTTACTGATTTTTTGTCCTTCCCCCACCTCTTCGACTCTCTAAGGCAGAAATGATATACCCAGGCAGAGAGAGAAAGGAGAAACACCTAGTTTATCTGCCTGACCTCTCTGGTCTGTGAAATTTACCCTTGTCCAGGGAAAAGCAACACAGTCTGAGCTCCCAAGAGGGACAGATGTTACCTTCCAAACCTGGCACTTATAGCTCTGAGGTCTTCTTCAGGTGCAGCCCTTATCTCAGCTGAGAGAGGGAGAGGAGAATCACTGGGGGACAGTCTAGTTTGCCCAGAAAAGGAAACAGGGAGAAGCTAGAGATATGCTCTGACTTAGGGAGAGGAATTTACTGAGAGTAGACTGCTGAGAGAGAGAGGGGTTAAGGCCAAGGAGTCTTCTGAAACAAGTGGAGGTCACCAAAGGATTTTTGGTAGAAAGCTCATAGAACAGCTTAACTGGGTGTCAGAGCTCCCTTATCCGACAAATTTACACTCTCTGGGGGACCAGTGCTGCCCTTTAACTGTCCTTGGCTGCTCCTGCCAGGATATCTGATCCTCCTGGAAGCTGACACCTTAGCAGTGAGTGAGATCAGAGCAGAGACAGTCCCCATGGGATGTGCAGGCTGTGACTGGACGACATGAACCTGAGCCTTCATTCTTCTGGGCTCTGCACATCCCAAATGCTTAAGTGAGACTGAGGGAACATCTATTTTAAAAGAAGCCTGAGCAGAGGCCCAATTATGTACTGCATGTCAAGGGCTCTCAGGACAGTTGCAATTCTGTCTTGGCAAGATTTCAACTCTCAATGGTCTCCCCAGCCCTCCACCTGGGGCCTCTCTAACCCAAGCCTGCTGGGATTAGAAGGACAAGGGCTGGATTCCCTAGGCAGTACAGACCGATCTCCCACAGCTCCCTGGGTCTAGAACAGCTGTATCTTGATAGTTTGAACTAATCTGATCTTTCCAATTTGGCCTGTATCAAAGAAGAGACCTCTTCCACACCCAATACTAATTCCATTTTCTGTCATGGCTTTGACAGTCAGAGGACATCCAGTGGTGAATCAGTTAGCTCTACAATGCTAAACTGCAAGAAAGCAGAAGAGAGAAAGGCTAAATTACTTGGCAGAACTTCCTTACAATTAAGAAATCTCAACCAAAATGGGTAGGAAAGGGGGAGGCGGGGAAAGACCAACAAATAGAGACACAGAGACAGAGAGACAGACAAACATAGAGACAGACAGAAAGGTAGACAGGCAGACAGAGACAGACAGACAGTCAGGCAGGCAGAGACAGAATAAGAAGAAGAGACAAGGACAGACACAAAAAGAAATACAGAGAGAAAAAGGAGAGATAGAGACAAAGAGAAGGAGAGACAGATAGATAGAAAGAGATAGGAGAGAGATTGGGGAATTTGAGACTTACCCTCCAAAAGATGGGCAATAAGGTGGCTTAATGAATCAAGTGCCAAGCCTGAGTCAGGAAGACACATCTTCATGAATTCAAATCTGACTTCAGACATTGCTCAGGCAAGTCACTTAATCCTGTTTGCCTCAGTTACCTCATCTGTAAAAATGAACTAGAGAAAGAAGTAGCAAACCACTCTAGAATATCTGCCAAGAAAACCCCAAATGGGATCACAAGGAATTAGACATTGCATTGGCTCTGAATCAGTGTGAACACTCACACAGGATTCTTTTTAAGTCAAAACATTATTTCACAAAAGCAGATGGGCCAAGTAACATGGGTAACTAATTGACAATTAGGGTTGGAAGGAAGAAAGCTTATATACTATAATTCTGGCTCCAAGCCATGTTAGGAATGCTAAAATTATTATAGAAATGCAGAGGTTATTAGAAACAGTATCTTTCTAGATGCTAGCCTGTCCACAGGATCTACTGAAAACAGAAATGGTCAGGACATCACTGTGGTTACCTGGGTTCAGGAAACATTCCTCCTGTGGTCTTAGTAAGTCTAAGCATGCTTATATCAGCGATTTTACAAAATGTTTATGTTAGTAATTTCCATAGATTAGCTTAGGGCTCAAATTAGGGCTTAATATGTTCCTTACAACCATTATTGAAAAATTACTGACAATAATACCTTCAAAAGAGGAGACTTTAGGAGGACATGGTGCTTGTCTTCAAGTATTGTATGAACTATTATGAGGGGATGAACTTGTCCTGCTTGGTCCTATTAGAATAACTTAGGTTCAGACTGTCAGTTTCCCAACATTCTTCTTATGGAATAGATCAAATGAGCAGAAACAGGAAACCAGTTTGGAGACTATTGTAACATCCCAGGTAGGAGGTGATGAGAATTTGAAGTGGAGTAGAGGATGTGGGAATAGAGAGGAGCAGATGGATATTAGTCAGAAATCTGTGTTTACTATTCCTATGTCACTGCACCCAGGAATTCTACATCCCATCTGCTTGCAATACTATACGTTCTTCTATAGGTAGAAGAAGAAATATACTTTGCTTCCCCTTTGAATGCCTCATTTCACCCACTCAAAGAGGAAAGGATAATGAGAAAGGAAGAAGGCATATAATAGTAGAGGGGTGGGGAAAGGGAGCTCAAGGAGTTAAGTGGAAAACATTATATAAATGTGAATTATTATTATTATCACAGCTCTAAATAAGTCCCCCTTCTTCTTTATTCCTGTAACAATTTATTTGTACCACTCATGATGCATCAGATGCTACTTTGTATTCCTAATATTTGTACATGTGTCTTTTCCCTATTAACTACTTACTACTTACTTCATAAGGTTGTTGTAGATAAAGTGCTTTGTAAATCCTTGGTGCTAGATAAGTGAGTCATTGTCTTCAGCCCTAGCAGCATCACTGGTCTGCCAGCCCCTCAAAAGCAGGGACTATCCCTCATTCTTTTCTCCTTTGAAGTTCTTTTCAACACCCCAATTTCATCCAACCTACAAATCCCAATTCAAGTGGCACCACCTTCAAGGGGGAACACTTTCATCCTTCAGCTTTCAAAGACATTTATTCTTCTATCTTCACAAAACACTGTATCTTTAAAGCTTTTGTGTCTTCTCATTTTAGGCATTTTGTCATATGAATACTCCAATTATACTATAAATATGCCACATGTCTGTCAGCAATATGGTATGATTAAAACAATACTGGATTAGGAGCTGGAGACCTGGGTTTGAATCCTGATTTTGTCACCAACTACTTGAGTTAACCAAGTCATTTCACCCTTCTGGGACTCAGTTGCTTCATTGGTTGAATAACAGAGTATTTTATCTGGCTTTTATCCAGTCTCTAAGATACTTTGCAGCTCTAAACTATGTGTTCCTATAATTCTCTAGCACCCTGTTAGATTGTGAATTGTTTTTGACAGCAGAATTTGGGTCTCAATTATTTTTATATCTCCCCCAAAACCTTACATAATGCTGTGTACATATTTGGTGCTTAATAAATATTGGTGCCAAGCCAATGAGAGTATAATAGTTGTTTATAAAATATTTGAGTGGGCTAAAAGGGGCATTCAAAGGAGAGGCAAAATAATTTTTAATAGTTTCTATCCTAGATTTTATCTTTTTTATCTAGCATTTGGGCAGATAGGCAAGTGTTTACACCTAGAATAGAAAATTTTGTTCCAAGATGGTAGTTCAAAGTTCTCTTTTTGTCCAGCATTATTAATACTATTATTTTTAAAAGAAATTTTATTGATATGTTTTGCTTTTTGCTTTACTTAAATTTCCTCCATTTCATTCCTCCTCCTCTTCCTATAAAACTATTTCTTATAACAAAAAAAATTTAAATGAAAAGGTAAGAGGATACCCCATTCACATTCAAAGTTATAATTACTACTCTCTACTATTTGAGAAAGAACTAATAAGAAGTACGCATAGCACAGTGGGATTGTGTGTGTGTGTGTGTGTGTGTGTGTGTGTGTGTGTGTATGTGTGTGTGTGTATGTGTATAACAGTGGCCTTCTCTAGTGGCAGGGCGGGGAGAAGGAAGTAAAATATTTTGGAACTTAAAATGTAGCAAAAATGAATTTGATTTAATTTATAAAAATAAAAAGTAATAGGAAAATGCAGGAAATCTAATCAATAGACTAAAAAAATTTGTCATTAAATGTAATATTCCACACATCTTTAAAAGAGAGGGAGAAAGGGGAGGAAAGAGAATTGTCTTCTCACATTTCTTCTTTGAGGTTGTTTGTTCTTTATAATTTTACATTCATCTTCTACTGATCCATAGTTGTTCTTTTCATTTGCAATGGTGTAGTTATCATGTATATGTATATATTAGTTTCCTGGTTCTGCTTACTTCATTTTGCATCAGTTCATGTATGTTTTTCCCTACTTTCCTACATCCATTCTATTCATCTTACAATAGAACAATAATCCACTACATTCATGTACCACAATTTGTTTAGTTACTCTCCAACTAATGGTCATCTGCTTTATTTCCAATTCTTTTCTACCTCTTAAAAAAGTTGCCCCAAATATTTTGGTGCTCATGAGTCCTTTCTTTTTATCAGTGATTTTTTTTTAGCAGTGGGATTTTTGGATCAAAGGGTAGGAACATTTTTACTTCCATGTTCTAAGCCTACCCTGCAATGAAGTGGCCCCTGGGACTTTAAGTGCTCTAAATTTAGTACTGAGATTTGGGACACTGATAGGCAGATTTATTTTGTTGTGGAAAGTTCAGTGAAATTGGAATCAGGAGCCCTGGGAAGAGTCTTTAGCCTTTCTGGGAGCTTTAGAAAGTTATTTAACTTCTAGAGATCTCAGTTTCCTTCTCTGTAAAATGGAGATATTACCAATTTCACTCTCAGTCTTATAGGTTCATTCTAACAAAAGTGTTTTGTCAACCTTAAAGAAATGCAAGCTAGATGATAAATGTAAGAATATCCTCAGAAAAATGCACATGTTTAACCTATATTGAATTACTTGCTGACCAGGGGAGATAGGATGGGGGAAAGGGAAGGAAAAAAATTTGGAACACAAGATTTTGCAAGGGTGAATGATGAAAACTATCTTTGCATGCGTTTTTTAAATAAAAAGTTATTAATTTTTTTTTGTTGTTGTTGAGTCAATTGGGGTTAAGTGACTTGCTTAGGGTCACACAGCTAGGAAGTGTTAAGAATCTGAGGTCAAATTTGAACTCAGGTCCTCCTGACTTCAGGGATGGTGCTCTATCCACTACACCAACTACCTGCCCCTATTAATTTTTTTTCAAAAGAAATGTAAACTAGATCCTTACTTTAAAGACCCATATTTTCACTGGTGGATGCACTCCTTCCAATCTCTGAAATCTCAGCTTACAGTCTCCAATTTATCCTGTATGTATCTTGATTGTACATGGTCATGTATATGTTGTTTTCCCCATTAAATTGTGAGTTTCTTGAGGGCAAGTATTATCTTTTGCTTTTTCACAACCCTCCTGCTTACCACAAGGCCTAATATATTGTTGTTCAGTCATTCAGGTAGGAAAGACTCTTCATGACTTTGTGAACTGTAGCACATCAATGCTGTCTCTGGCATTTTCTTGTAAGGTTTTCCATTTCCTCCTCCTGTGGATTAAGGCAAACTTGCACAGAATCACACATCTAGTAAGAATCTGAGTTAAGATTTGAACTTGATCCACTGAGCCACCTAGTTGCCCAATATAGCTCTCAATAGATATATATCACCTGCATGCCTGCCTAACAGACTGCAATCACTCTGAACTTTAGACAACAGTCTTAAGTTTCTGGGGTTGAGTATATTTATTGCCAAGTAGCCAGCCTTCTGTAGATCAGTCTCCCTAACCTCATCTAGACTGGTTTTCAGGTGATATGCAAAGTCTATCATTGGTTTCATTCTCAAAGCCTTTCCAACTTGATAGGACCTGATAGAACCTGTGTCAGAGAATCTAAGAGAAGTCAGGTGTCAGTGAATCAAATCTTTGCTGATCAAGAAACTCCCTCTACAATCTTGTTGAGAAGTGATTGTTGTCAAGCCTCTGTGTAAAGACTTACAGTAAGGGGAAATTGGACACTCCATATTGGGACTGCTCTAACTGTTAAGAAGTTGTTCCCACATGAAGTCCAAATGTGCCTCTCTCAAACATCTACCAATCATTGTTCCTAGTTCTGATCTCTGAGACCAAGCAGAACAAGCTTATCCCTGGGTCACAGGTCAGCTCTTCAAATCCCAGAAGTCAATAAGCATATGCTCCCCTAAATTTTCTCTTTTTCAGATTAAACATTTCCAATTTCTCCAAATGATCTTTGTATAGCATGGTCTCCAGTCTTCTCAATATTCTATTTACCTTCTTGATGTGTTTCTACTTGTTTCTGTGCTTCTCAAATATGGCACACACAAAAATGGAACACTATACTCCACGTGTTGGCTGGCCCTAAACATTTTGTCTCCTTCTCAATGCAGCCTAAGATGAAATCAGCTCCTTTGGTTGTCATGCACTCCATTGGCAGTCACTTAACCCCAATTGTCTCATCAAAAAAAAAAACAACCTACAGTCAGCTCCCTACCAAAGTAAGACATTGGCAGAGGATTATTAAGAGATAGCAAAATAATTTAAAACAAACAAAAAAAAAAAAAGAAAATAACTTCAGATGGTCAAATAAGAAGGTTCTCCCAATAGATGAAAATTCAGTCTAGATTCAGAGATAGCTCAAATGCAAGAAGAATATTTTCCAAGTAGCATTAAGCTCCAGAAAATCTCACAGTGGAAAGAGAACTGGATAATTATATAGAGAAAGATGATCATGGATCCAAGTTCCATTTTTGGTTCTTACTACCTATTTGATCTTGGGCAAGTCACAAAGTTTCAGGGCTTCAACTACTTCATCTACAAAATAAAGAAGTTGGACTCCATTAGATAGATGGTATCTTCCTTTCATTTGGAAATGTAATAATTGTGTGTTTTAGCCCCAACTGTTTCTCAGAAAAACTAAATACATGGGTTTAGCTGATGTGTTTTAGAGCAATATTCTCTTGGGGGAGCATATGAAAATTGGAGTGGTAGGATGAACAGTGGATGGAGAGAAAAGCAAAAAGGGGTGGGAACTTTGCATTTCCGTGGTGGAAATGATTCCCAATCCCCCAAGCATCTTTTTTCATCTGATTTTACACCACCTTTCCTGGGAGCTCCTACATATATATATATATATATATATATATATATATATATATATATATATATATATATATATATATATACATATATATATATATATATATATATATATATAATAGGATAATTCTCCTTTTGTGTACCCTTTCTCAGCAGCTTAGGAGAACTGGCCCATTGTCAGATGCATTTGAAAGGATTCATCTCCTAATAGCACCTGGGAGGATCTCACACTTGGTCTGGGAATCAATTGTTTCTGTTACTTTTCTAAGCACCCCTTGGCACTCTCTATTTAGGCCACAAGCAGATGGTTGTGGTTGAGAAATAATCTGGAGCCAAAGAATTCTACTCCCCCTATACCTGATAGAACATGTAAATGTGGACGGAGAGAGAGGCAGTGGTTAATTTGATAATGGAAGGTGTTTTCCTCTTCTCTCATCTGGGAAAATACCCATTGTTTGGTGTATGTAATTGAAATTCCGATCAATTTACCATGAAACAAACAAAACTAACAGGATGGAGGGGAGAGAGTATAACGGGGTGCTTAGTAGGGGAAACTCATGCTTTGTGAGGGCCTGCCTCCACTCTGGCACCAAGTGGCTTGGTAGCCAATGGGCTCTCACCAAAAAAACCTGCCCTCGCCCCTTCCTGAGAGGCTCTGATGACTCTCACACAGCTTTTAACTTAGTCCTCCATCAAACTAAAAGCAATTTTGGCCTGGCCTAGAGAGAGATGCTCTCCCAGAGTCTATTCTCTATTTGAAGAGAATTCTTCTTGATAAGAGATGTGTACTGCTAGGGAGGAAAGGGTTGCATTTGGAAGTGTGAGTTGCTAGATAACAGGGACTGGTTTTAGTTGTTGATGTTTATATTTTACTTTTGTCTTTCTTATTCCTAGTATTTAGTACAGCATATAATAGGTGCTTAATAAATGCTTGTTGACTGAACTGAAAAAAAATCTCTTTTTCTTTAGAGATTTTTGTTTGTTTTTAAATATTAAAATAAATCTCACTCTGGAACAGAATAGTGCCTCTGAGAGGGTTCAGTAGACAGGGGGCTCACATGACAGGTAAGGACTTGGAGCCTTGGCATCTGGGGATGGAAGAAAGATGTTCCAAGTTATGAGGTGACTTTTCAAAAACTATACAAGAAATAAATGTAGAGCAAGTGTTCAAATACAGATTCTCGGACTCCAAATCAAATAAATCAATCAACATTTATTAAATTCCCACTAAGTGTCCTTTTTCCATGCTAGACCCTCCTGATCCAAAGACTCACAGTAAAAAGTCCTGGTCCTCAAAGAGCTAACATCCTATCAGAGGACACGACAGATATCTACCATTATATCAGATGGATAGATAATTCATATACCACTTTAAGGTTTATATGATGATTTACATATGTCATCTCACTTGATCCTCACAACAACGCAATGAAGTATGTGTTATTATCATTCCCATTTTATAGATGGAGAAATAAAGGCATGCAAATCTGAAACAGGATTTGAACTCAGGTCTCCCTGGCTTCAAATCCAATGTTATAATTACTATACCACCTATTTGCCTACACACACACACACACACACACACACACACACACACACACACACATATATGTATATATAAAAGATCATTTCTGAAGGAAGGGCACTAGCAACTCAGAGGATTTTCATAGGTAGCATTTTTAAAGTTTACAAGGTACTTTTTTTTTTTCACATAACAACTCTGAAAGGAAGGTAGTTTAAACCTTTTTATTATTCTAATCTAGGTGAGGATTCAATGAGAGTAAAGTGACTTGCCCCCAGCCACGCAACTGATTAATAGCAGAACCAGAATTTGAATCCATGTCTCTTGTCTATATATCCAGTGCTTCTACCTTTCTGGAGACCCAATTATAAAGCAGGCAAAATTTATGTTTGTTCCCTTTCTGCCTCCTTCTTCAGAGACTTTGTTTCACCTTCTGAGCTCCCTCAGCCATCCTCTTCTCCAGGCATTACTGCATCTCATTTTCACAAACTTAATTCTCTTAGCTAATTCTAATAACTATTTAAAGTCCTGACCTCTTAATTTATCAAGAAACCTTAGAAAAATGAATAACCTACAAATCTTAAAAGAATGAATTTTAAGACTTAAGACAAACCAATGAGGATCTCATCCCAATCCTTCCCAATATTGTTCAAAAAATATGATAGTCTTGACCTTGTTCTTTGGTATAGAGTATCATTATTGAATTCAATCAAAAAGTATCTCTTGAGGGGCAATTAGATAGTGCAGTACATAGAGCACAGGCCCTGGAGTCAGGAGGATCTGAGTTCAAATCCAGACTCAGACACTAGCTGTGTGACCCAATGGCCTTGCCAAGAGAAAAAGAAAGTATTTCTTGAAAGGGCCCTTTGCCAACTGATAAATGGTTGAAGGATATAAATAGTTTTCAGAGGAAGAAATCCAAGCTATCAGTGTTCTGTTCTTGCGTCTGCTTTCAATTGCATCTGACTCTTCCTCAACCTTTTGGGGGTTTTCTTGGCAAAGATACTAGAGTTGTTGTCCATTTCCTTCTCTAGCTCATTTTACACATGAGGAAACTGAGGAGAAAATGGTTAAATGGCTTGTCCAAGATCACACAGCTAGTAAGTGTCTGAAACTGATTTAAATTCAGGAAGGTAGATGAGTCTTCCTGGTTCCAAGTCCAACATTCCATCTACTGTGCCACTGAGCTGCCTTAAGTTTTTAATAATCATGTGGGAAAAATGCTCTAAATCACTAATAATCAGAGAAGTGCAAATGAAAACCTTTTTCTGAGATTTTGCCTCATACCTATCAGATTGGCAAAACTGACAGAAAAAGAAAATGACAAGGCAGGGGAGACTGTGGGAAAATAGGTATTTTAATGAACTCTTAGGGGAGCTATGAAATGGTCTAGCCATTCTGGAAAGCAATTTGGAACTATGTCTGAAAAGCTTTTAAATTGAGTATACCCTTTGACCTTGTGATACTGCTACTAGATTTATACCTTAAAGAGAGCAAAGAAAAAGGAAAAGGAGATAGAGATATATAGGTATCTGTATGTATATATTATATATTTTTTCATATATTATATATTTATACATATTTATAGCTGTTCTTTTCATTATGAGAAAGCTTTGGAAACGGAAAGGATTTCTGTAATAGCTGAGTAGCTGAACAACTTATGTTATAAGGATGTGATGGAATACTATAAGAAATGATGGAGAGGATGGTTTCAAAGAATTCTGGAAAGATTTGTACGAACTGATGCAAAATGAAGTAAGTAGAACCAAGAAAACAACTTATACAATAAGTTTTGTATATAATATTGTAAAAACCAACAATTTTGAAAAATTTAGGAAATCTCATCAAGGGAAGAGAAAGGAGGAAAAAGATGCAGATCTGAAAATAAAATAAAATTTAATTTTAAAAATAAGCATTTATTAAACACCTAAAATTTACCCATGTGGCAGTATAAAACAGAGATAGAGAGTTAACCTCAGAGTGAAGAAGTACTGAGTTCAAACTCTATCATGACACATAGTGACTATGTGAGAATGATGTAGTAAGTTCATCTTTTTCTGCCTCCAACAATTATCTGTGATTATAAATTGCAAAGCAAGTGAACCTCTGCATTGGGAGAGAAAATTCTTTCATAGAGATTTCCTCTACCTATGAAATCACAGGCTCAATTTAAAAAAGTATCCAAGATGCTACCATCTTGGTAGAGTTGAAAGGAGATGGAATGTAAATTTGGAGAGAAAAAAAAATTAGATATTTTCCAGAGATTGTACTAATCTACTAGGAAAGAAGAACTATAGATAGCCTATAATAAGATACTTAATAATTATATGATACAAGGCAAAATACTTTACCTCTCTCTGAACCTCAATATCATCTATAAAATGGGGATAATCCAAGAATTATATATATATATAAAACATATATTTGTGTACATGTGCATAAACATATACATACATATGCACATATATTGTGAAGAAAGCCTTTTGTATAATATTAAATGAAAGGGAATGATGAGGATGCAAAATTATTAAAGAGTGATGCAGGAGAGATAATTCAAAGTCAAAAATGTGTTTCAAAGACAAGCTAGTGCTGCAGAGAGGGAATCTGGAGCCAGAGCCGTGTTGTTTGCACAGAGCAAGCAGGGCCCTTAAAAGATCTTCTTGCAGCTGGGAACCTGATACCTGCCAAATGTATTTATCTTTTGGAATTACAGAAGAGGCTGTGTTACTGGAGGTTAGACTTCAGTATGTCTAATGCTGAGCTTTGACAAATTCCAGGTCCCTTTGCTCTCGAGAGTGGTTTTGTAAGAGTCAAGAGCTGCTGGTGCACACTCTGTCCAGTCAGGGGTTGGGTCTGTGAGTTCCCTGTGGAGGTCAGGATATCTCTGACTAGTACCAGATATATAATAAAATTATACTTGTGTCCAGAAGACCTGTGTTCTATTCCCACCTAACTCTGCTGATTACTCATTTATGTGACCTTAAACAAATCATATGACTTCATTAGACCCATTTTTTCGTCTGTAAAAACAATGCTGTACTAAATGATCGATAAAGTTCTTCCGAGTTCTGATATTCTGTTCAGAGTCACTGCTAGCTGAGTCAGTCAAACTTTTTCCCAGGAGCTTCAAATTTAAAGGTCTCCAAACTTTAATATACTCCAATCAAAAGCTATTATAGTAAATAATTCTTTCTCCCATTTAACTAGATTTGCAATATTTTCAAATCATGAATTATAAAGTAGATTTGAAAACAATTTGGGGCCCAACTTTTTAGGGCATGTTTTGAACTGCTTGCCCCAGGCACCAAAATTTCTGGTTATTGCTCCAAGTCTGTGATTCTGTAAATCTTCCACACAGAAGGCCAGGAGAAATATCATTACCTCCAAATGTTGATAAAGGAGCTCGTGTTCCAATAATCTAGGAAGCCTCACCTTTCACAATCACTCAGCAAGACTCAATAAGCCTGTTAGAAACATTTCCTATGGATGGTCCTGAGCAAGATTTTTAAGAGAAACAGAAGATACAGACTTTTGAGCTTAATTTGTATGGACCACATAATGTAAATATTTTGCTAAGCACTTATCAACTGATTCTTTTTTTGTGAAGGGAAAATATAACTGCTTCTGTGTGATACAACAGAGAGCACTCAACCTACAGTCAGGAGACCTGGGTTCAAGTCCAAGCTTCGGCTCTTAATCAGCTGCTTGCTAATGAATTGGCTCCCTTCTAGGAGCTCAGTTTCCTCATTTGTAAAATTAGACCATCAGGAATACTTTACTTTTTTATTGTATCTAGGTTATACTATAACATATGTAAAATGTATGGGATTGCCTGTCATCAAGGGGAGGGAGTAGAGGGAAGGAGGGGATAATTTGGAAAAATGAATACAAGGGATAATGTTTAAAAAAATTACTCATGCATATATACTGTCAAAAAATTATAAATAAATAAAATTTTAAAAAAAGGAATACTTTACCTATCACACACTCTTGTATACAGAGAATGCTTTATAAATTTTAAAGAACAAAAGCTATGAATAATTGTTACTACTAGCATTTAGAATCTGCTAATGAAGTGATTCACTGTTCCAAGATTTCTTTATACCACAGGTCTAAACAAGCAGAATATAGAAGAAAGCTAATATAAATATACATTATATGCATATATGTATTTGTATACATATGTATGCATATATGTATACACACACATATTGCATCTTGATCACTAGATGTAATCATTCTGCTGTTCTCTCATCTTGTTAACTATGCCAGCCAGTAAAATGATGTTTAGAAATAAACTAAACTTAGAACCAGATCTTCAAATTATTCTATCACACAGTATGTGGATTTGGGGTTTTGTTTTGTTTTGTTTTGTTTTGGGGGGTTTATAAAAGGAAGATTTAGCAAGAACAGAAGTACAAACATTTCTCCTTAGCAGCTCGGGACACACTGTCCTCTGTATTAGCTCAGTCTCTGTGGAGAGTCTGCTTAGGTATTATAGAGTTTCTGCATGGCATTGGTCCCACCAAGTTCATGTCCAAATGCAACATTCTTGCTATATAAGTCTGTCTCAGCAACGAATGAACTAGGTCCTGAAAGCTACTCCTTGGGACATTAATGCTAGACTAGTTGGCTAAAAATCCCATAATGGACTCCACTCCCACACCTTTTAGTGGATAATTCTCATCCCGTTCTGAAATCCACAATAGCATAGCTTCCAGCTCCTTCATCTTAAATGAAAGAAAAAAAGCCAAGGGAAAGGAACAGAGGTTCCTATCACAGACCATATGATGGCTTCAAATTTGGAGGGTCTGATGTCTTTTCTTTTAGAGCATTGCTTCTCTTTCCCCTCTGGGGTATCACTAGGCAGGAAGGAGTCAGCCAAAAGAGAACTGAATCACAAAAAATTAAACCAAGATTTTACAAGATAATGAAGCATATTCAATCATCTTGCTCTCATTAAAATTATATGATATATTAGAGAGCAAATGTTTTGTAATGTTAATAAAATCATTGTTTAAAAATTTCTGTTTCATATCATTCTTATTTCTATTTTGTCTACCTTTCAATGTAGACAATATATTTTAGTATATAATTCAAAACTTAATAAGTATAATTATATTGAGGATGTCTGATCAAATTAATTGTTTCTTTTTCATTGATATTGGTACACATTAAAAAAAAAACTTTAGAAGTTACTACCCCTAAAGAATCTAATGCCATACACTTGCAGAGAATTAGAAGGGAAAGAAGGCCACAAGAGAGGAGACAGGGAAGGATATTATAATAAAAGGAGGAGAGGAAGGGTTCCTGAGGTAGTGATGCTTAATCGAAGTATGGACCAGCAAAAAAAAAAAAAAAAACTATGAGGAAAAACATGGGTAAACAGAGAAGAAGCACATCTCCCCCACCACACACACACACACACACACACACACACACTCCAAAGTCAATGCCCTGGAAGAGAACCCCAGTCACTCTACCCTGTTGTAGCTCAGAGAGTGGTTCTGACTTAGGAGAGGGCAATTATCTGGGGAGTAAATGGAAATGGGGATTCCACTTCCTTTATTAAACAGCTCACCCCTGAAGGTGTGCCCCTGAGGACAGCTGACAAGGCTGTCACAAGGCTATACTGTCACATTATGACTCCTCTGAAAATCCACTGGGAAACATTGGGCTTTAACAATTATAAAGGTCATGCATAATAGATGGAGGCTCCTTTCCAAAAGGAAGGGTTTCACTTGGGTCCTCTTGTGTGCACTGGGTCTTCTATAATGATCCTCCGGTTCATATTCACACAGTTTAAAGTGTTCTGTTTAAGATATAACCCCAGGATGACATTGAAGTGAGAAATTGTCAATTTGGTAAAATAATGGTCGTTTGGGGGTAATTCAGATGTTGTATTAGAAATCAGCCCACAAGCTCCTCTGAGATCACCTAGGATAAATCATGAAGCATTTTAGATACTACTAGGGAGAAGTTAATCTGTGTTTCTACACACACACAGCCTTTTGTTTTGCATTTAAACGACAGCTGAAATGTTTCCGGGGAAGAAAGCCCTTACTTCACTGAGAAAGACCAAGTTGTCGGAATCTCTGAAGTGCCCGCGTTAATGTCATGTCATTACATACCACATCGCTGCGCAGGTTAATATAATTGGGTGACTGTGTGTGAGCAGTGATCCATGGCATGTTATGGCACTGAAACAAATGACATTTAACCAGGAGATTTGTAAAGCCCCTTGTTATCTGCATGGCGAGCAATTGGAACAGAGAGTCAAATCTCTCGGAGAGTGACTGATGAATTAGTTGTTAGGTTTGCAGGGAAGCCTGGATTTATAACGACACAGTTCTAACATAATTTATTAGATCTATAAACAGACAGATCCAATGTTTTTACTTAGATTACATCTAGTCACACTTGCCTATCGAGCCTCTGACAGTGCTGTTATAATTTAATTTTATTATTCAGATAAGGTGGTGTTTTCAGTTTTCGTTCTTTTACCTTTTTTCCCTAGCAAATCGCTTACATTTTTAACTATAAATTAATCAGAATCCCTTTTTATCATATAAAATTAGACTCCTGGCCCTGCCCTCTTCTATCTCTCCCTCCTCCATCAGATTTAAGGAGTTCTAAAAGAAGGGGGGAGAGGGAGAAGATTGGCAGAGGGGACAGGAATGAAGGATAATTTCAAATATGTAAATATCAGCCTACCTTTCTCTTCTACCAGCTTCACTCTCCCAATATTTTAGGCATAATCATAGAATGTCAGAGTTGGAAAGAATCAATCAATAAGCATTTATTGAGCACCTATTACATGCTGGGCACTATATTAAGTACTGGGGATAAAAAGTCATTCAAACTGGAAAGAACCGTTATGATCCTTCTTGCACAATTTTCTTCTTTTAGGTATAGAAACTGAGGCCAGAGAGAAGATTTTTGGCCAAGATTACACAGAAACTAAAACCTAGGACTCCTGAACCCCAGAATCAGGATCTTTATACTATATCATATTACATAGTAAATTCCAGTTAGGAGAAGGGAACTGATCTCTATGGAGGGGGCAATGGGACTGGTTCATTAAAAGATGATCTTAGACAATCACAATTTTAGATTAGGAAGGGGAGTCAGAAATCTCTCATTTTTTCTGATGAGGAAACTGAGTCAAACTGAGTCCCAGAGAGTTTAATTGATTTCCCTAAAGTCACACAGATCGTGAGCACCAAAGCCAGGAGCTGGTTAAATTGAGTTGATCAGTGAAAAATGATGTGAAATTTTTTTTTCCATCTATATTCTCTCCAAGTTCCTTCCTCCCTCTCTGGCACCCTTTCCTTTAGCTTTCCAATTATTCTCATGGGGATTTCTCTCAACTAATTATTAAGTTGGAAAATAATTTCTAGTAATAAGTTATCTACTAACAGCTAATAATGCAGCCCAGAGCCCAAAGTTGGTGTCCTAGTCCTTGGCTCTGTGCTTGAGAAGAGGGATATCTGTCTTTAGAGGTACTCTAATATTGGTATTCTAAGCAAACAAGGGGATGCATTTTTATGTAGGAAGGCACTCACATCCCAGCACATAGATGACCTACTCTAAAGCCAATCAAATAAAGCCACAGTCACTAGCTTAATGCCTACTTCATCATTAAGCATTATTCTATGTCCTAGACATAGAAAGACACATAAGCCAGGCAAGGCAACTCTGATTGCTGACCTGATTCATTAGGAATTTCTTTCCTATCTTTTTGTCTTTGTTTACATTGTTACCTGTGCCTGGAATGTGCAATCCACCATCTCCAACTCTGTCTTAATAAAATTCTATCCATCTAGCCCAAAGAAAACTGACTACAAAATGAACATTTATTTATTGGAAAATGGCTAGACCAAATGAGTTATACAGATAATGGATCATTTACTGCATGTTACAAAACCATGGCTATCAGGCATTCAGAGAAGCATAGGAAGATTTTAAAGAATTAATATGGAGTAAAGTAAACAGAGCCAGCAAAACACTATGCCCTTTAATTACAATAGAAATGAAAGGAACATTTTAATCGAGTCAAATGCTCTATAATTATAATGACTGAGTATGTGAGGTCTTCCAGGAGGACTGGTATAAAGACTTGTCAAACCCTTTTCAAAGCCATTCATCCACCTTTGGTATCTATTTTCACCCAATTCTCACCTGTGACTCCAAGAAGTTGTAGCATTGTTAGTGCAGCAGTCACATCACAGCAAACTGTCTCAGCAGATGAGCTAAATCATGTTAAGGATAACTGACAGCATCAAACTTCTCAGTGAGTTACTGAATGTCTACTCCAAGCAAGTGAAGACTTCCCTTGGTGGAATGAGTGGATGAGAACAATTTATTCTAATGACCATGAAGGTGGCTGATATAGGAGTTATGAAGTTCTTAGAGCTTGGTCAGACATTGAAAATACCAAGATCATCCAAGGCATCCTGGATCATTTCCAGTAGTCTTGACATTTCTCTTCAATGGACTTCAATGACTCTGGGACTAACAATTTTGTGGAACTTAAATTCCATTTCATGCACAAGGCAATATATCATCCCATGTTGTCATTGGCCCTCTTTGAAAATTAAGAATCAATAAAAACCATTGTAATGGCAATGACCCCAAATAAAAGAGGAGATGTACTTTTCCCATTCATAGGAGAGGTGGAGTTAATATACCAGTTGGTTTTGCTTTGTTTTTTTTTTTCTTGGTTACTTAAGAAGGATCACTAAATGACAATGACAATGCAGAGAGTGACAGAGGATAGGTATGGAGAAGATACTTCAAAATGAAAGGGATAATTAAAAAATGAACAAAACAATTTTAGCAAAACATTTTTCAAAGGAAACTTCAAAACAAACATGCAAAAATTATTCATCCTTGAGGACTGAGTTCAGATGTCACTGCCTCAGTAAAATCTTTTCTGGTTCCCAATCAAAAATGAACTTTCTTCTTTCAAATTTATACATGCATTTTATTCCTCTCTTATATTCTGATTATATTCAACTTTGCATTTTAATTACCACATGGTCCTGCATGTTTATATATTTATCCTATTTCCTGTGTAAGACAATAAGCTGCATAAGGTCTGTGTCTTAAGTAACCTTGTAATTCATACTCCAAAGCTTAGCACAGCATTTTGCACATTGTGAACATGTTAATGTCTATTGAATAGAAGGGTTAAAGAATAAGGTTTTCATCACAGAAACAAAGCAATTTGTGAGTTAGAGAATTATTATTGGAAGGCCATTATTATCATCATCATTATTATTATTATCCAGATATTAGTGCATCATGAGGGGTTATGGCTGAGGACCAGATCTTTCCCACCATTTATACTCCTTCAGAAATAACAAGTGAGTAGAGTTTTATACTAATAGCATCTTTGAGGTCAAAATATGAACTCTTGCTTTGGAGGCTATTCTTGAGAAACATCTTGCTGTTATGTGCCCAACATAGATCAAGAAAATTCCTATAAAGATCAGGGTGAGTACATATTGTATTTTTTCTGAGATTTTAATTCTGAAGCAGAAGATGTTAATACATATATTTTTAACATATTTAAGATGTATTGGACTACTTGCCATCTAGGGGAGGGGGTGGGGGAAAAGAGGGGATAATTTGGAACAAAAGGCTTTGGAAGGGTCAGTGTTGGAAAATTGCCCATGCATATGTTTTGTAAATAAAAAAGCTTTAATTAAAAAAAAAAGAATGATGTTAATAGTACCTCAAGGCATTTAAATCAATTTTGAACCCAGTTCAGTCTCTAAGACCTGGAAGTTTCTCTCAAAGTCATTTTTAAACTTCCTTATGTCTTGCAATGAATATCCAGAGTGACTTAGTTTGACTAACAGGCTCAGAACTGGCTGGAACTTTGCCCTTTCCACTGGGATAATCTCAGTTAAGCAAAGCAAAGATTCATAGAATATTAGAACTGAAAATCCCCCAAAGCATAGGTCATAGAATCCTAGTGAAGAAAGGAAACTTGGACCATAGAATCTAGAACAGGTTAGAGTGCCAGAGGTGAGAAGCACAATTAGAACATAGAGTATCAGATCTAAGTGGAAACTTCAAACGTAATACCTAGTATGTCAGAGCTATGAAGGATTATAAAGATCAAGTGAAGTCTAGCCTGCACATTTTACAAAGAAGGAAGTGAGGAGTGTGACTCATCCAAAGTCAAACAGCTATGTAATGGTTCAGCAACAGAACCCCCGTCTCCTGAATTCCAGTCCAAATCTGTTGTCACTAAGCTATATGATTTCCCTTTTAGTCCTAAGGAGTCTAGCATTTATAGTTAGCAGGGACTTTTTTTCTGTTTTTTAAAATAGTATTTTATTTCTTCCAATTATTTGTAAAGAGAATTTTCAACATTCACTTTCATAAGATTTTGATTTCCATATTTTTCCTCTCTCCATTTTCTCCCCCTCCTCAAGACGGCAAGCAATCTGATATAAGTTATGCATATTTAATCATAAGAAACATATTTCCATATTAGTCATGTTGTGAAGAATCAGAACAAAAGGGAAAAACCATGAGAAAGAAAAAACAAAAAGTGAGCCTAGTATATTTTGATCTGTACTCAGACTCCATAGTTCTTTCTCTAGATGTGGATAGGATTTTCCATCACGAATCTTTTGGAATTGTCTTGGATCATTATATTCCAAAGCCAAGTCTATCATAGTCGATCATCCCACAACGTAGCTGTTACATATATCATGTTCTGGTTCTAGCACATCTTCTAAAGATCTTCTAACCAATCCATTCACTTTACATAGAAAGCAACTATAACCTAGAAAATTTGTTATTTTTCAGTTGTTAGTTGTATCCAATTCTTCATGACCATAGCATATCAATGCTGTCCATAGGATTTTCTTGGCAAAGATACAGTGGTTTGTGATGTCCTTCTCCAACTCATCACATTATTTGTGTGATAAAGGTTACACAACTAGTAAGTATATGAGGATAAATTGGAACTCAGACTTTCCTGACTCCAAGCTCAGAACTCTATCCACTGAACCACATAGCTGCCTCAAATTAGATTAATTATCTCCAAGTCCCACAGTAGCAGAGTCAGGACATGAATACAGGTCTTCTAATTTCAAATCCATACTCTCCCCAAAATACCATAATCCCTTACATTCATATAGGACATTTTTTCAGTTTATAAAGTGCATTCATTTTGATGAACAATATCAGAAAGTTAAAAAAAGAAGAAACCTAAGTTTGTAGCCCAGTTGAAAATGGGCCTCTATTTCCTTATCTTTAAAGTGAGAAGCACAACACCAGAGACAACTCTCTCTCTCTCTCTCTCTCTCTCTCTCTCTCTCTCTCTCTCTCTCTCTCTCTCTCACTCTCTCTCTCTCGCTCTCTCTCTCTCTCTTTTTCTCTCATGTATGTATACGCATATATACATATATATTTACATATTTATATTTATATAAAATATAGCATATAGCATAGTTGTGAAGTACAATCTACTTCCCATTCACGGAATGGCCATTTTATTTATATATATTATCTCACTACTATGAGATGGGCAGACAGGGTGGATATTATAATCTCCACTTTACAAATGAAGAAATTGAGGCTGAAAGAAATTAAACGGTTTCCTCCCAGTCACCTGCCAAGCTAGAGGAGGAGCCAGGTTTCAAAGCAAGGCCTCCTGAATGCCATTCCCCAATACCCCACTGCCTGCAGTCAAGTGACAGAATGCTGATGAAATGTCAATCCATTTGGTCTGGCAGCCAAAGACAGCTGGAGCCAATATTCACTTTCCATTTGGCTTCTCCGTATTTGTTCCACTGATTTCCAAATAATTCATTAGTCTATGGCCATCACACTGGATTTAGAATCAGAGGGCATAGGTTTGAAATCTGGACCTATTATTTACTAGCTGTGGGTCTTTGGACAAGACATTTAAACTTTCTGGGTCCCATTTTCCTTCTTGGCAAAATGAGGAGAGGGGACAAGTTAAGTATTAGGACTCCTTCCAGCTCCAAATCCTACATTCCTATTTCTTAGTGAAGAATATTGTATATTGATTAAGATCTTTTCTCTCTCTGAGGTTTTTAACCCATTTTGTTTTATGGCAATATCATTGGTGAAGTCTGTGGACTCCTCAAAATAATGTTTTTCATGTATTTAAATATGTATTTGAAGGAAATGCTAAATTTCAGTTAGGGATTGGTGAAAAGATCTTGGGGTTTTTTTTCACTCCTAAATTCATATGTTCCTTGAAATCTATCCATATTCCCCTTGCACCAATCAGAGGACTCCTAGTTAAGAACTCTCTGATCTATACCATAGCACAAAAACATTGTTTTTTTTTTCTTTTCATTGAATTGACTCCTCTACTAAAGCCTTGGGCTCTGGTATTTCATCATCCTCTTGTGCACTTAATTCCAAACTATCTCCTGCATAGTTGACAGTCCTCATGAACTGTTGTAGCTAGAAAAATTACCTTGGAGTCAATCTTCTTGATATTGGACACGTCCAGATGTATTTTGGAGGTTATTCCCTTTTCTACAGACACCTAATCTGTGATCAGATCATGGTATCTGGGATCCTTGAAGTCTTGAAATATGTAGGATTGACAGGTTATTATGGCGCCATGTAGACACAATTCAAATTTGGGTGGCTTCTCTGTAGGAAAGAAAGCAGTGGGCTCATTTTGGGGCTGGGAAGGGGCCCAACTGCACTCCCTATTATTTAATCAGCTCATCTTTTGGCCCACAGCTTCCTCATACCCTGTGCAGAGTGCTCTGGAAAGACCCTCTGAGAGATGAGTCCAGCTGTGCATACACATCTCCATTTCATCCCTAAAAATGTTAACATGATGGGAAGTGGGTGACCCTGTCATCAGAATGAGATTCAAGGACACTTTTATAAATTTTTTGGTTTTTAATGACAAATCCAGCTGGCAGACCTACTTATCCATTGTCCCACAGAATCCAGGAGGAGGGACGTCCCTGCCTCAGAGCTCGGATATGACTCCAAACAAACTCTAGAACATGAGGTAGTGTAGTTATGGAGTGGAGAGAGGATACAAGAACATTAACAGTTATGATCTCCTGATGGAAGGGGGAGGGAAGCAGACAAATGTGCTTTCAACTAGGACATCAGGTACAGAGCAAAGTGCAGCCAGGAGTCACAGATTTGAATCTGATTCTCACTGGGCCTCTGTCTCATCATCTCTAGAATGGACGCAATAATATCTGGAGTTTCTATTATGAAGAAAGTGTTCTGTAAACTTGAAAGTGCTATAAGTCTATTATTGGAAATTGTGCGACTATAAGTGAGATGTGAAAAAAAGACAATCATGATCATTGGACTTTTTGTAATACTTCAAAGTTTATAAAATTTTCCCTCTTCCTTTTGCTATTTGAAAATAAACAGAAACCCCTCTCCCTTTGCAAGGCCATACTTAAACTAAGACAAAAAGAATAAATCTCCCTAATACAAACTCTCACTTGCTCTACAATGCCATTTCCCCTTTTTGCATGCAGGCCAGAGTTCCATTAGACATTAAACCTCACCAAGACGGGCATTAGCAAGTAGGTACTTTCTATCTAAGTAAGAGAGAATTGGTCTAATTTGATTTTTAGTCTCTTCATCTGCTAGACAGCCTTCAATCCATGGCATTTCACTCTCAGAGAACTACTATAGAGTAGTTATGAACACCTGATTTATTCCATTTCTAAAAGCACAGGCATAAGCCCCCACTTATTCAAGTTTATTTATAGCATAGAACCACCAGTAGAATCCTCTTTCATTCACTCATAGCAAAGAATAAGAGGAGACATGTGTTTCCCTCTCATTACGACCTTTGAATCCCAGGGTTGTTCTCATTCTGGGAAATTAAATCATGCATGTAATCAGATCCTGGGACTTGGCTTTCCAGAGTGCCAGGCCCATTCAGTGACCCAAAGCTATCACAATTGTGAGGTTCTATACTGAATAAGGCAGAGAGAGGCTGGAACCTTTTATAAATGTACTAATCTAGGGAAAGCTGACTCCAGGTACCCCTGAATATACCAGGAAGTAACAATTTAAAGCAGAGAAGTCAAACATGAAGCCCATAACGCTTTCAAGTACTGCCCAAACCAGATTATTAATTGTTTAATGCAATAAATAAAAATACAATAAAACTCAGAGATAAAGTTAATATGTTGTTTCTTCTAAGTCAATATGCCTATTATTTATGGTTTGGTTTAGTACCCCTTTCTATTTGAGCTTGTTGTATGTGTGTGCACATGCACATATGTGTGTATCTATATATGTTGACAGAATTCCTTTGGAAATAGGAACTGAATCCATGGACTCATCAGTTAGCAAAGGACACCAATGCCCTGTGATCAATTAATAAAAAATCCTTTGACTATCCATTGTATGTTTTGGGAACCCATCAGTTTGTGGGCCCCTGATCCTGGCAGGAAATGTTTGGCCAGTTGTTACACCTCTATCCATGCAATGGGACCATGGGAATAACACTAGCTTTAGAATCGAAAACCTGGATTTAATTATCAGCTTTGCTAACTTGTCATCTCTGTGACCTTAGAGAAATCACTTTTCTTCTTTATGGACCTTAATTCCTTCCTAACTGGGTCTTATGATCCCAAGGCTATTTTTTCAGCAGTGCAATTCCTTTAGATATTGTTTATTCTGCAAATAGTTAGCCTTCCAAAGTGCCATGTCATGAATTAGCATCAGTCAGATTCAGAGCTTCAGATTACCTTAGAAGTCAACTATCCCAGTTCTCTGATATTTTGTGCAGGGGTGGGAGGTGGAGAGAAGCTAGTCCTTGACAATTGATTGCAGTCCTCCCTAAGCCAGGTTGATGAGATCACAGAAGGGGACAGACAATAGAGAGACAAAGTGTTAACATGTTAAATGAAGTGCAAAGGTGAGTGTATACTGTTAGAAAGTATGAAAAAAATTCCCTAAAGGAATTGAAAAGGTGACTTGCCTTTTGTTAACCAAAAAAGGCCATGTCTCTAGTGGCATTTAAAAAAATAAACTTGCTACCACTGGAAATAGCCAGGTATTTAGGCAAGAACTAGCTCTTTAAAATATGACTCAATTTACCACTACTAGAAAGCAGAAGAATGAAAATGGAATTTCTTTCCTACTGCAAAAACTTAGAAGTTGGGGGGGGTGAGAGAGACAGACAGACAGACAGACAGAGGTGAGAGATTAAAAGAAGAGAAGGAAAATAAGGATGAGGAAGAGGAGAAGAAAAAAGGAGAGGGAGAAGGAAAAGAAGAAGAAGAGGAGGAGGAGGAGGAGAAGAAGAAGATACTGTGGAGAAAAGCAGTCCCAAGGAGATCAGTTGAATAGCCCCAGATACCTGGTGGACTGAGTTTGTTGAAGATGTCATGACAAAAGAAAGAACATTGAGCCATGACATATTGGAAACATGAATTTCCTTGGCCACATAGATTCCATACATGTATGTCTCACGACGGGATACTTTAAATTGCATCAGTTCTTCCTACTTATGACATAGATATCTGTGGGAGTGTAGCCCATTTAATAGCAGGAATGTGGTATAGCTCCTATTCTTACTATGCCATCTTAGTAAATGCCTTTACTTTGAGTTAATGGTGTCTATGAACTTCCTTGGGCGAGGGGAGGCTATAGTTTTAGGAGTATGGACCAGCAGACTATTCTTGAAAGTTGGAAGAGTTGGCAATAGGGGAACCCAGCCTGTAACCAAACTGGGGAGGGAGTCCAAAAAAATTACTACATATGGCTGAGAAAGCTGAGATCCAGAGAACGCACTTCAGGCAATAAATAAATGAAAAAAAGCAATGACTCAAGTCCAGGTTTTCCAACTCCAAGTCCCCTCTGATCCAGGCCTCAAGGAGCAGTAGGTACATGTCCACAAGGTTTTTTGGTCTTGTTTTGTCTTGCACTCTGGGTGTTTTTGTGGAGGTGAGAAGACTACTTGGCACCAAGCACCAGTGGACAAAGCAATGTGCCAGCATGCTTCCTTCCATAGCAATCCCCTCATTGTTCAGTGCAGATCCTGACATTCTGTCAGGCAGTCCAGCTTCCCCGTTTGGCAAGCAAGACACATCCCTGAGTTATTGTCTGCTCCAGTGTGATTAACTGTATGAAGAATGAGATTAAGTGCTATGTAAACAGGAGTCACAGCGGGGTACCTTTCAAAGGAAGAAATAGGATGAATTTTACAAGCAAGATCAAGTCCATGCTGGCACACAATTCCCTGGGCCAATCTAACCAGATTTTTTAGAGAATTTCAGGGGTGAGTTTTCTCAGACTAAATGAATCTGAGCTGGATGTTTCACCGCTGTGTTGTTGCCCCAGAGCTAACTCAATGTCTTCAGCATGGGAAATAGGAACGCATTTGGCAGATGGGTTTCAAGAACTAGTCATCTGAAAACCTGGACATATTTCAAACACTACGAGTGAGACAGATGTTGGAAGCACATATGTCAACTTATCCTGATGTTTCCCTGCTTCTTACCCTTGAATTCCAAAGCCCCTACCTAAGGTCCATGAAATAGGGTTGCTGCTCTGTGATTTTCCCCCCAGTTCCAATCCTGGATTTTTTTCTGCTCTTTTGAAAAGCTAACACTGGCAAAGGACTTGACAACAGAGAACCCAGCTCTCTCTGGGCTCAGAAAGTGGTATAATAGCACCAGATTTTGGAGCCAGAGGACCTATGTTTAAATATCACCTCTGATTTTTATTTCCTGCACCAACTCAGGGAAGTAACTTTCATTTCATTTCTTGGATCCAAGTTTAACAAGACATGATACCTACCCTCATGGAACCCACAGTTTCATAAAATAATAAAGGCACCAGCACAGATAGCATTAGTACACTGATGGTTGGTCAGTTCAGCTGTTCATCTCTTCATGATCCCATTGTGATTTTCTTGGCAAAGATACTGGAGTGGTTTGCCATTTTCTTCTCTAGTTCATTTTACAGATGAGAAAACTGAGGTATATAGGATTAAGTGATTTGCCCAATGTCACACAGCATATCTAAGACCAGATTTAAACAATGTTTTCCTAACTGCAGACCAATTGTACCACCTAGCTGCCCTTCTAACATAGTGTATTACATAATTGGCTAAGAGAGTTCACAGAGAAACATTAAGGGCTGACAGTGAAGGGGGAACTTTGGCTGATTGAGCAGGTCACTTTGTCCTTATTATTACTGCTCCTGAGCAGTGTAGGATTAGGAAGGAGGACCAGGAAGATAGTTCTGGGTTCATAGAAGTCTACTGGTTCTGAAGAACCCTTGATGGAAGAGGATCCTGAAGAAGCAGGGAAGGGATGTTTCTGTGTCTTGGATAGAGTGGCAGCATCCTGGGAAATTCTGACCACAGTTCTCATCTTTTAGCCCTAATGGAGCAGAATAGAATTCTGTCTTACCTTCTCAGTGTCCAGGATAGGTCCCCACTCACTTTTCCCCTGTGTCCTGGATTAGGGACAGAGCTAATTACGTCCATAAAGACATATTGGGAGATGGCAATAGATCTCCAGTGGCTTCTGGACCTTTGAAAATGGAGAAAGAGTCACTCTGTCCACCTGGATCATAATTCACATTTCTATAATACTTTAAAGTTTACAAAGCACCTCTCTCATAATAACCCCCATACCATAGCCAAAGAAGGGCCAATTGTCTTAACAACTAGGACAATACTCTTTCTTCCTTCCTCACTCCTGATCTGCAGAAGGTCATCTCAGCTTCCCCTTGAGGAGCATTGCTGTTGTTTGTCCATCATTCTCAAAAGGAACCATCAGGGAATTGATGTCATGACATGCAGGTGAGTTGGATTTAAGTGATGGAAGGCTGTGCAAAATCACCTGCCTCATTTTCCCTCCAGAGCCATCTGAGCCCAATGGTCAGATATAAATCAGGGTGACTGGAGATGGTTCCATAAGCAGTGGGGCCTTTTTAATGTAAGGTCTTTAACAAGCCTCAGTTTGATTGAGGCAACACTCATTCAATGATTCAGTTTACTACACATTGCAAATGGCTCCTGACTGCTCACTGCCCTGGCTTTTTTTGTAGGAACTGTCCCATGCTCTAAGCCCCTGGAGTCCTCCTGTTCCAACAGTCCCTGCAGAGGACAGGGACCTCCCTATTGGAGGGAGTTGAAGAACACAAGAAATCTCTATCTATGCTTTATCTTTACTTTGGTCTAGAGATTAAAACAGAGTTCAGAATATTGTTGGTACTTAATAAATCCTGCATTATAATATCAGGGGAACTTGATATCAAGAGGCCAGGACAGGAACTAGCTATGTGGAATCATGGGTAAGTCAGTTAACCAATCAAAACTTCAATTTAATCAAATGCAATTAGGAGTTAATATTAAATCTACTTATCTCATAGAGTTATTATGAGAAAAATACTTTAAAATCTCTCAGTGCAATATGAACCATGTTATTATTAGTTAATGTGTGTGAGTGCCAGTTCTGGTTGCCATATTTTAGAAGATAACTAACACATCCTAACAATGGTTACTTGAATGATGAGGTGATTTCAAAACATACCAAATGAAAATCAGTTGAAGGAGCAGAAGCTACTCAGTCTAGAGAAAAGAGGAGTCAGAAGGACCCGGGTTCACGTTTCAGCTCTGCTATTTGCTAACTGTATAACCTTGGTTGAGGGACTAAACCTTCCTGGCCCTCAGTTTCCCATTCTGTAAAATAAGGGTCATTGACAAGAGTATCTAAGGTCTCTTCCAGTTTCAGAACTATAAAAATGGTGCTACATTGTGCCTGGCATAAAATAGGTGCTTTGATAAATGCTTGTTGATTGATGTCTTGTCCTGCTCATACTTGAAGGCAATAGTAGAATGAGTAGGAAGTTGCAGGGAGGTGAACTCCATATAAGGCAAAGGGTCCTAACAATTCCAATGGACTGCTTCAGGTGGTAGGGAACACCTTCTCAGTGGAAGTTTTCAAAACAAAGCTGAACACCCACTTATTGGTAATGAAATAGGATAGAGGCAGACAGGTGACTTGGTGATTACAGTACTGGGCCGAAAATCAGGAAGACCTGAGTTCAAATCCAATTACAGACATTTACTAACTGTGTGACTCTGGAAAAGTCACCTAACTACTGTTATCTTCAGTTTCCTCTTGTGTAAAATAGGAAAATAATAGAACTTACTCCCCAGGGGTGTTGTGAGGATCAAATGAGATAACATCTGTAAAGTACAATAGAGGTATTAGTTATACTACTGCTGCTGATAGATGATAATAGGTTATTCAATGTCCAATGAACTTATCAATTCAACTTAAATCAAGGAACTCCAAACACTCAAGTAACTCTGCCAGAGGCTAGGAATATGCAATGGAAATAGAAGGAACTCTAGTTCCTCACTAGAAGGAATTTAGTAATGTTTTCCCACCTCCAGATCTGTGCTATTTCCTACACTTAGAATGCCCTTTCTCCACTATCTCCACCTGTTGGCTCCCTAAGTATCAAGATCTAACTCAAATGCTGCCTATTCTTTGAAGCCTTTCCTTGATTTCTCCCAACTAGACTCAATATCTTGAGCAGAGGGGCATTTATGATATGATCCTATATACCAGCCCCCAGTTCAATTCAACAAGTATTTGTTAAACATTGATTATATGCAAGGTCTTGGATATGAAAAGTGAGTATGATATAGCTCCTACCTTCAGGTAGTTTTCATTCTACTGGGAGGGCTATAACACATACACCAATAATTCTGATTAAAAAGTAGAATATGATGTCTGTAAAGGTATTTTAGAACTAGGAAATAGAGAGCTTTCATTTGCATGGGATGAAGGATGAAGAGCAGTACTACAGGATTGTGAATATGATGAAAGGGGCTGTAAATCTAGACTCTATGAGGGAAGGCCAGGACATATACTCCCAAAAGACCATGAACTCATGGCCCAGAGCCCATTGGAGGACTACCCCGGAAAGGTGGCTTGTGGATAAAACTGAACTCATACTCAATCAGGACCCGCAGGCAGCAGAAAAAGGTGAGCCAACATCTATCTGAAAACAAAATGTTATTCCTCCATTAGGGCTAAAAGTCCCTCTGCCTCTCTCTGTCTCTCTGTGTTTGTCTGTCTGTCTGTCTCTCTCTCCCCTCTTTCCTCTCTTCTTTCTCCTCCTCCTCCTCTGTCTCCCTCACTGCCTGTCCGTCTCTCCTTCTCTCTCTGTCTCTGTCCATCTGCCCCTGTCTTTCTCTGTGTCTCTATCTCAGTGTCTTTCTCTCTCTCTCTGTTTCTCTCTCTGTCTTCTTTCTCCCCTTAGTTACTTTCTCTTTCTATCTCTATACATAGGATATAGTAATAGATATAAAGATATATAGATACATGTATCTATAAATATGCATGCATACAAGTATGTCTCTATACATTATAATACACTTGCCATACAATCTTCCAAAATCTTAGAGCAGTTTTAAACTTTAATATCTAAAAAAAGTACAGACCCTTCTGATTCAGCCAGGCAGGTAGATACTAGAAGTAGAATGATCATAAGAAAAACAATTGGGTCTAATGTGAAAAGCCCTGAATGAGGATCCAGGAAACTTGGGTTCTGATGCTGATTTTTACTTTATAGTTGTGTGATTTGGGGTCAGTCCCTTCTTCTCTTTTGGCCCCAAATGTCCTATCTGGGCTCTCATAGCTTAAAACTGCTCTAAGACTTTTGATAAGAATTTCTCTTGCCTTCCAGATTCCACTGAGGCAGATCCCCAGGCATCCTCATGGTCTCCTCACTCAGTAGAGTTACAATCCATTAGATCATAGGATTTAGATCTTAAAGAGCCCAACTTTTCATCTACAAAGAAGAAAACTGAGGCCCAGAGGGGGTATGTGGCTGACTTTTAGTTGCACAGGTAACCCCTAGTGCCCACTGTAGAATCTCACACATGGGAGATGCTTAAATAACTCCTTCATGGTTAATCACACAATCGAGAGTGAACATGGGGACTCTTGACATCCCACCATGCTGCCTCTGTCCAGCTCTAGTAAGGTCCCATGGCACACCAAAGCCAGTCCCTCTTTGCAAATTGAGCCCTTTTGTCATCTCTGCCCCAGAGCTCCCACATCTGCTGTTCTACCAGGCCAAACTAGCCCCCAGATGGAGGAAAGATGTTAATTCAAATTAATATTGGTAAAGTATCTCTGACTAATGACATTTCTAATTAATATGTGCATGCTGTATGTACATAGTGCATAATTTATTGCCCTGCAATTACCCTGCTGTAATGAAACATTTACAACCCGAAACCCTCATTTTCAAGTGTTTACAGCTTTGGTAGATTATACTCTATATGTTTGGTATGTATCCATAAATGTACAGTAAGAAAAACAAAGTGCAGACTTTCTGAGAAAAAAAGCAGTCAGGAAGATAACTACTATAAGCAGAATGGCTCATGGGAGAAACAGTTGGGTGTAGTACAAAGAGCCCATGCATGGAGTCAGGAAATGGATTCTAATCCTGGTTCTTACCCTTTATCTCTGTGACCTCAGGTCAGTCCTTTTTACTCTCTTGGTTCCATCTTCCTTGTCTGATCTGACATTCCATTACTTAATGATCTCCCCCAAATGTGGTTCTCCCCATTCCTAAAAGCTATGAACTTCTGAACTCATGGTAGAAATTCCAGTTAGCTGTCACTCCGAAAACTTGGTGAAATGCTGTGCTGCCATTTTGTTTTGGACTTCATGCTATTACCATCTTTCAGATAAAAGGGTAATTCCTCTGACCAGTAACTTTTAAATTCCTGGTCATCTAAAGGTAAGACTTTTTACTAGATATTTTGTTCCTGAGTCAACACAGACTACACAGTGGGAAACAGAAAGAAGAAAGAAATAGAGAAAAAAGAAGGAAAGAGAGAAAGAAAGAAGAATGAAGGAAGGATGAAAGAAAGAAAGAAAGCATTTTTCTTTTATATTCCTTCTCAGCTCAGTAAGTATAATAGTAGTAAATAGAACTCTGTATGCAAACTTACAGTCTCCCTTCACCACAAATTCCCTGTGCCAAAGCCACTGGTGAAAAGACTAGAGTACAGGCCACATGTGTGTCAACTGAAGGGAATGTTTTGTCTGGGGAAAATTAAAGGGAGGGGGAAGGGAGGGGAGGAGGGAGGGAGTAACCATTTTAAAAAATAACAATTTGAATCTTGGTTTTATTTATATCTTTTGTTTTTAAGAAATATTTTAACATTTATTTCACACATTCATTTACGAATATATTCCTCCTTCTCACAAGTGGACCATTCCCCCTTTTAAAAAAAATTTCCTAAAAGAGTTCCTAAAACAGTTCAATAAAGCCAGTTAATGCAGAAGCGCTGTCAAAGAAATTGTGCGCAACATTCCACACCCATAATTCCATTTACATATACCTCTCTGTTAGAAGATATAGGTGCATTTTCTCAATGATTCTCCAGGATCAAACTTATTCATTCTAATTATGTAGATTTTCTTTATAACATTCAACAATTTATACACTGGCACAGGGCCACCTATCATGGTGTGCCCTTATCAAAGAAGACATGGTGGTCTATGAGCAAAGCAGAATTGCAATAATTCAAAATATACATGAGATGCATAAGTTTAGAGTCATCTCCCCTCCAAATGTTCATATGAATTATATGTGCCCAACCTGTGGTAGAGCCTTCCAAGTTTGTATTATTCTGACCGACCACTGCCAATTGACTTCAACATAGTGATGCTGTTTTAATCCTCCTCCAGAATGAAGGACAACAAACAAACAATCATTAGATAGGAACATTTGTGCATATATTTTGATTTTTTGTTTTTGTTTTTACAAATATTTTAAATACTCTGAGAAATTCAACTAGTTCTACTTGGCCTCAAAGGGAAGAAATAGGCTTGCTGTGTGAAACTTGGAGAGAAATCCATTTTGGTTTAATGTTCTTATACTTGGTGTTGTTCAAAAATGGAATGGGCTGACTCAGGAGTTGATGGATTCCTCATCATTGGAGGTCATCAAAAAAAGGTTGGATAATACTTCTCTGAGGTTTCGTTGAAAATATTCCTGTTCACTTTTAGCTCTAAGAGCCCATGTTTCTATGGTTCTTTCTTGGCTTCAATTTCCTTTTCATTCAAATGAAGAGTTGGACTAGATAACCTCTAAGAAAGATCCTGAGTTTATGAGTTTAGATAGAAGCACTAATTGCATGTCAATTATAAGCAGATGATTTTTTAAAATCCTTTATTTAGAGCAAGCGTTCCTGAAGAAGGGGCCTTCCTTTCCTTAATCTCTGCCCTCAGTGAGGGCACAAATGAGAAGTATTTCGGTGAGACATAATGGATCTTTCAGAGCTATCTTCACAGGAATAAGGTATAGCAAGGTCTTTGCCAAGAGCTCAATAGGCAATGTAAATTGTAAAAAGGCAAGCTGAGCTGGAAGGATGGGCAGATGTTACTACTTTCATGGAGTTTGTTACTAGATCAGTTATAGATATATGCCTCAATTAAAGTCTTGTGAAGGAAATAGTTTTTCAACCATTATTGCCTATTATTTGGCCTCTTGCACCTCAATACTGGGATAGCCCCCAAAGAATACTGGGGTGGGGAAGGGCAAGGATAATATGAAAATTATCATAATAACTGCTCACATTTAATTAGTGTGTTAAAACTTACAAAATTATTTATTCACCCAACAAACTAAATCCATAATATCAACATGCAGCTATGACCATTTTAGGAAATTTGAAAATAAATTCTATGCATAATGAAAAGAAAAACTCCACTATGTGGATATGTTATGAAAATCTCATTTTCCTATTTAACAACAATAAAAACACTTGGTAATTATAGATCATGTTACAGTCTTCAAAGCACCTTCCTTACACATATTTTTATACATTATTTGATTCTCACAACAACCTTTTGAGGCAGATGTTACCATTATCCCCATTTTACCGATGAGAAAATTGAGGCTGAAAGGTTAAGTGCTTGTCCAAGGTCATGCAACTAGTGAACAAGGCAGAATTCAAACTCAGGACTTCTAGAGTCTAACTTTAATTTTCTATCCATGTGCCACATAGCCTGCTTTACTGATAAGGAAACTGACACTCAGAGAGTATCTTTTTTACACAGCTGACAGTATTTCAAAACTAGCTTTCCTGGCTTTAGCAGAAAGTGTAACATTTTTTCCCACTCTTCCTCTACTACAAGTTTCCTGAACACAAGTCCTAATTCTGGACCAATCAGGCAATCAATAAGCATTTATTAAGCAGTTACTATATGGCAGACATTGAGGATAAACTTAATAGTCTTTGGCATCAAAGAGCTTACATGTACTAGAGGAGAGGAGAGGACAGAGGGAAGACTGTAGAAGTTTCAAAGAGAAATGAGAATATATAAAAAATAAATATGTACTGGTGTGGCAAAATCTACAAAGATTTCTTAAAGAAGATGGTCAATGAAATGAGCATTAAAAATTCTAAGGGAGAGAATAACCTAGACATGGGGGAAGAGGCACAGAAATAGGGGAAAAGATGTTACATTCAAGGAACAGCAAGAAGGGCAGTTTTTCTGAGATACAAACTGAGAAAGATAAAGTACAATCACATCAGAGCCTATTTGTGATGGGCTTTAAAGTCAGAGAAAAGAGTTTCTATTTTATCTTAGAGGGAAAAGGGAGCCACTGAAGCGTCTTGAGCACAGGAGTGACTATCATTTCTCAAACTTATAAAGGATTGATTAAATATGAGAAAGACCTGAGGAGGGAGACCAATAAAGAAGCTAGTAGAGTAATTCAATCATGAGATATGAAAGCACTAAGGCAACTTAGAGGGAGTAGAACAGATGTGAGAGGTATAGAATCAGCCCCAGTGATGGCAAGGCTCTGCACAGGTTTGCCTCAAAGCCCAGAAAATAGTTGAACAGATAATAATTCCTTTTTATCCTCTTCCTTTCTCATTGAAGTTAGAGAATTATGGTGATTCTAAAGGGACTACACTGTGGGTGGCTTTACCACTGTTCAGGTTCTGGCCCTCTGCCCTTTAAAAACCCAATTTTATCAGTATCTACAGAAGTTCTTAGGTGCTAGGAAATTGATTGTAAAGATACACAAGGTTGTCACAGTGCCAGTTATTCTGTTACTATTATAATTCATAGTCCATATTTTTGTATAACTTTAGTTGGGCGAAGTCTTTTCCATATATTATCTCATTTGATTGCCATGGAAATTCTGAAATGCAGATTCTACTATTATCCACATTTTACAGATGAGGAAACTGAGGCTAAGAGAGGTTAAGTGACTTAACTCACTCAATGTCAGAGGAGAGGAATGGTGGATGGGGAGAGGGGAAATGGTTAGTGTGCTCCAGTTACCAATTCTGCATGAATAAAGTAAAAGGGTTTGCCTTCCATACCCCCACAACTCTTCTAATGAGCCTTTTTCCCTCCTCTCAGTTTCCTCTCTTTCCTCCCCACCCCCACTTCGCTTCATTTGTCCCCACTCGGGTCCTTACACTGCCCTGAGTACCTCTTGTCAACAGCAGAGAATGATGTGGTTAACAAATGATGCTAAGGTGTTGTCTTAATGGCTTGTGGTTCTCAGGGGGGATCTGAGATTGTAATAGCACTTGCTTGGCACATAGTAGCACTTGATAAATATAGGCTGATGAAATGGAGGCATAAGTGAATGAATGAGAGTGAGAGAATCAATGAATGAGAGAGGTATGCAGAGATGCTCAAATGCAGCCATCTCCATGAATCCATGCATAGAAGAGAGCTTTCTTTCCTTAGATCCCCCATTGCTTATCTATCTTAATCATTTATCCCAGTTCTGCTATTTAATGCCTGTGATGCAGAGCAAGTCCCCTTCCCTCCCTCTGCCTACATTTTCTTTATCTGTCAAGTGTAGAGAGGTTGGATTACATGAACTCTTTAGGTCCTTTCCACTCTAAATCTGTGCTGCTGTCATTTCATTCTATTCTATAGGGCCATTTGAAATGTCTTATCTCCCCTACCAGATTGTAAGTTGTTTGAGGGCATGGACCCTTGTCTCCCTTACCTTTTGCATACCAAAACAAAGCACTGAACAAAGGAGGTGATTCAAGAAGGTTTATTGGCTGAGGAAAAGAAAGAATTGGGAACTGAAGGCATTTATCTTTTTTCTGCTTTTGACTTGGGCACCAATTGCATCAGAGGCCAGAAAACAGGCCTGCCTTCTTATGGCCTCTGGAACAAAGTCAGAGTCCTTACTCCACCAATTCAGTGATTTACAGGGCTGTTACACGTGTTTCCAGGAAATTATCCTGGAAGATAAAATATCCTATTAGAACACCCTGAGAGGAAAGATGAACTAGATAGTTGATACACTGTGCAAATGGGGAACAATTCTCAAGCTGCAGAATATGAGAATAAGTGTATAAAGAATGTGTGACTATATACACACCCATACATATATATATATGTATGCACAATATACATGTATATATAAACATATACACATATATCTATATACAACACATGCACACTACATATATTTAGAAATTATGAGAGAGAAAATGCTAAGGATTGTTTACTAATACATATAAGAGGTCATCCTAATGCTGCTGGTCCATTAGGTAACTGGCAGGTAGCTACCATATCACAACACTTTTCTTCTTTCCTTACTCCTTCCTTCCTTTCTCCTTTCTTTTTTTTTCCCTAAGACTGGGGTTAAGTGACTTGCCCAGGGTCACACAGCTAGGCAATGTTAAGTGTCTGAGACCAGATTTGAACTCGGGTCCTCCTGAATTCAGGGCTGCGCCATCTAGCTGCCCCCCTTCCTTTCTCCTTTCTTCCTTTCTCCTCCTTCCCTCCTTCCTCCTTTTCTTCCTTCCTTCCTCCTTCCTCCTTTTCTCCCTTACTTTCTTCCTTCCCTCTTTCCTCCCTTTTTTCCCCCTTTCTTTCTCCCTCCCTTCCTTTCTCCTTTCCTCCTTTCCTCCTTACATCATATTTTCTTACAGCTGGGACATTCTTTGTTGTATGTTCTCAGACTTTTGTCATCACTGACATTCTATTGTATAAGTTCAAATGATCTTTCTAGCCATGAAATTCTATTTTCTATATTCCAAGATTCTTTCCAACTTTGATTTTTGTAGGTATAGCAAATGTTATGAAGGTAAATCTGATTTCTCTAGGCACTTTTATTACAAAAACAAAGACATATTTCCTTGGAAAAAGTCCTGAATAAGTGTGTTTCAAAGGCTTGGCAGTCGGCCATATGATATTCTGGCAATGGAGGATAACTAGTCACATTGCAAGTAACCAGCTCTGCCACTAATTTATTTCTTGTTCATGGGTAAGTCACTTCCAGGTCTGATCCTCAATCTCCCCATCAATAAAATAAGAAGTTTAAGTTTGGGCTGGATGATCTCCAAGTTTTTTGTAGCTATTACAATTTCCATGTGCATACAGAAACATAAGTATTTTCCCATTCTGATGGACTAGTGTCTTAAAGATGGAACCATTCTTAGAAATCATCTAATCTAGTTCAACACTCTCTTCTTTTTTACAAGAAGAAACTGAGTCCCAGAAAGATTAGAGAATATGCCTGTGCTCAGATGGAACTAATAGGCTAGACTTGAAATGAAATATTCTGATGCCAGATGCAGTGCTCCTACTACAACTTGCTGCCTGTTCAGAAGTTCTTAAAGAATGTAATGTTTTATGCATTGGTCAACCTGCCATCTTGGGGGGGGGGGGGAAGGAGGGGAAGGATTGGAACAAGGGATTTGGTAATTGTCGGTGTTGTGGGGTTGCCCATGCATATATCTGGTAAATTAAAACTATTAAAATATAGAAAACAAAAGAATGTAATGTTTGATCACATCTTTCATCATATATTCATAAGCCCCTGGAACATAAACTGTTTCTGTTGTTATCTCATTATATAAATGGATATGGATACTTTGCATAAAATAGACCTTAATAGATATTTATTGAAATTTTTGTTGTTCAGTCAATTCAATTGTGCCTTACTCTTCAGGGCCCTATTTGAGGTTGTCTTGACAAAGATACTGAAGCAGTATCTTCTCCAGCTCATTTTACAGATGAGAGAACTGAGGCAAACAGGGTTAAGTGACTTTCCCAGGATCACACAATCAGTAAATATCTGAGGCCAGATTTCAATTTAGATCTTCTTGACTCTAGGCCTGAAACTCTATCCATTGCATTACCTAGCTGCCTGTTTATTGAAATAAATTTATATTAATATGTGTGCTTATATATATGTGTGTATATGTGTATATATATGTATATATATTTATATATATATATATATATATATATATATATATATATATACTTACATATGTGTGACTCAAAACAATTTAAAATAATAAGCCAAAAGGAAGATTCTTAACCTCTTTTGTGCCATGATAGTTTGATGAAGGCTATAGACTCTCAGAATCATGTTTTTAAATTATTGAAGGGAGTGATGAATTTAGTTAAAGAATCAGTGAAGATTAAAATTTAATTTTTATCTTCCAAGTTCATGGACCTCCTGAAATCTATCCATAGACCTCTCTACAGATCCGGAATTCTTGTTCTATAGCATGCATAAAGCTAAGAGAATCCTTTCCTCAAAAAAAAAAAAAAAAAAAAAAAAAAAAAAAAAAAGTGGTAAAAAAGGAGGAGAGAGAAAAGATAGGAAAGAAAAACAGAAATAGAAACTGCTAGCTTCCAACAGACTGCATTATGCCTTACAGTATATCTGTTTCAATCTTTCCCCATTCTAGCATCCCGTCTCTGTGGCTGCCGGCAGAGAAGGCACTCGCATCCCATATTGCCGAGCCTGGGCCCTTACAGAGTTTGCTTTGAGAGTCGAACATTTTAAAAACTCTGGCTAAAGCACTGACACCATCTGTGGAAATATTCCTTCTCCTAATATTGATGTGTTGTTTTGTTTTTTTTTTCCTTATAAAAGCACATTGTTTTAAGTGTGAGAGAAAGAGTCTGTTATAAACTGTGAAATATGATGCAAATGCTAATTTATCTGCAACTCCCTGTAAAAGAGCTTCCTGCGAGTTGAGGATCTGGAAGAGCAATAAAAGAAAATGGTAAAAATAAATTAGGAAGAAATGTACCCAATACAGAGCACAATACGGTATCTCTTTTGCCAACACACAGCCGTGGGTCCTCTATCCAAATGCCTGCACCAGCAGAACTGACAATTAGCATAATGGTAGGAGCAGATGCCACTGGGCTTGGCCTCCCAACATGGCAGCTTCCCACTTTACAACTTTCTGCAATTGAATAAAAACCCTCAAAGATTTTATATTAAAATAACAGGGCCCTTGTTCCCTCAATGAGTTCTTAAGCAAAGCAGATCAATACACTGGATTTCCCTCAGCTCTTTCTTCCAGAAACTAACGGCATCTTAGTGAAATTTCCAACTTTAGTTCAGGTCTTGCCGAAATAATTGTGTCTACTGAAAATCTGAATTCACTGGGGCAGTCCTCAAAGTAGTCAGCATAAATTTGAATAAAAGCCACCACTTTCCCAAATTCAAGCACATTTCTTTGTCATAAGAGGTGCCTTTCATTGGTGTATAACTATCCAATTCCATTCCTACTTTGTAACCACAACCTAGATTCCAAGCACACACAAAGGAATTAGTATCCCGAGGTCACACAGCTATTTGTAGAATGAATATTAGTACATTCTTTGCAAATGCATGATGTATGAACTGTATATATTTCCTTGATAAATTGTTTTTAAATATTTCCTTCTTTTTATTAATTGAGGAGGCACCTAATGCATCAATGCCATTTTTTGCTGTTTTTCACATAAATTATTTTCTTGCAATGTTCGTTTTTATTATTATTGCCGATATTACGGGGAATGCTTTTTTTTTTTGCCTTGTAAACAAGATTTTGCTTACAGCTAAATGAAAAGAGGTGAAGTTAATCACATTGAAATAATAGATTTAAAAAGGTAATTCAGTAGTATTGGGATGATGTTTAATCTCTAGCAATAGAAGCATGGCCAAGAGCAATGACAGAAATCCTTGTTCCATAATTAAATGGTATTTATCATTGGCAGGTCAGCTTCATGAAATGAGAGGCTACAATCACCTCCAGCTAAACTAGGTCATAAAGGGGAATTGGGGGGCTTATTCTGTCCAGGAACCAGTTCTAAGTGTGAACATATGCTTCATTGGGTAGGCCACACTCCTTCAGCCCATACAAGTTCAATTCAGGAAGTTGTACTTCTCCAGAGTATAGAGAAATCAGAATGTTAATGAAATTTAAAATAACATTGACCATCATAGAGTCATAGATTTGTACCAGGAAAATACCTTAGAAGTCATCTAATCTCTTCATTTTACAGATGGGGAAACTGAGCTTCAGAGAGGTTAAATGATTTTCCCAGGATCATACCATTAGTAAGTGGCAAATCCACTTATCCAAGAAAAGGTTTTCTAACTCTAAATCTTGCACTATCTAACTCCAGAGTGTAGAGAGCAAATATTATTTTCCTTTTTTTGTATCCCCAACATAGCCTAACATAAAATAAAGATTTAATAAATATTGTCTGAGTGACTGACTCTATGTTCAAAAACTAGGTAAATCATTAGCTATGTATGGATATTTTAGCCTGAAAGAGAGCAGATTGAGGAATGATTTTAGACTGATCTTAATATTTGTAATTGCAAAGTCTTAGGACAATTTTCAGTCAGTAAAGCTGAAATATGTTCTAAAATTTTGGTGATAATTTGTTCATTAAGTGTAGTTCATCCATCTAGAGATGAGTAATGGGTAAAAATTCCATATTGGAATTCTGGCTCTGTTATTGACTATTGACATGTGACCTTTTACAAACTACTTAGGGTCAGTTTCCTCATCTGTAAAATAAAGGAGATGACTTTGAAGGTCTATTTCAAGTCTAAGTCTTTAAATTCCTATAGTCTGTGATGTATTTCCTTTACTGGCACAGATTGAGACCTATCTATGTCTTTTCATCCTGTTCAACTCTTTCTATATAATCCAAAAAACTTTCTAGGGTACCAGAAATGCTCCATAAATCTTTTTTTTTTAACATGGCATGGTAACTAGTGCATCTTGTAAACTGTCCAGCTATCATATTGGGGATCTTGGGGACCATTTAATTCATCTTGCTTATTTTACAGATGAAGAAGCTAAGGCCCAGAAGTTTGAAGCCAGTTACAATCGCCAGAACTTGGATTTGAAACCAAGTCTTGTGATTCCAAATACTGCACTTTTTCCACTATGCAATTATGATGATTATCATATGGGTTCTTCAGATTTATAGTCAACTCTCCTTGGCTTCCATTGTTCCAAGCTCTCTTCACCAAAAAGAATGCAGAATAAAAGAAGTTGGTACACTTGGAAAAGAGGGAGGAAGAAAAAGCCCTGGGAAGGAAAAAGATGGTAGTTTCTTTTGGAAACCAGAGAAGAGAAAGGAAAGAAAAGGCAGTGTTCCATACAGGCCCCAAGAATCCCAGTCTCCTCCTGCCATGTTCCCTTTACTTCCTTCTCTGTTAGAGTAGAGCATTCTTGAGCAAAGTCCTCTTGCTTCATAATAGTTTATGGTTCTACCTTCCAGAATAATATAACCTTCTAGAATTTGAGCTTTGCCAGTATAGTCTTCAAGAATCTACAATAATGAACAGCATCAAAGACTTTTTTGAAATACAGATAGACACATAGGTCTGGGGGATGCATATAAATAGACAGTCCATTGAGTTGTCTACCATTATATGTATCTTGGATCAATGCTATAAGTGGATGATGAGCTGAGTCAAGGGTAAATGGCAGGAAATCCAACTGGATTTAAGAAGTTGTTCCATATTTTCAACACTCGGAATCTAAGAGTTGAAAGGAATCTCAGCAGACATCTAGTTCAAGTTATACTTAAAGGAATCCCATAACCAACAAGCAAGTCTTGCTTTAAAAGGCCACCATTTCTAAAGGCAACCCATTCATCCCACTTTTAGACAGCCAGCTCTAATTGTCAGGAAGCTTTCCCAGACACCAAGTCTAAATTTTCCTGTTTGTAACTTCTACCCATGACTTCTAGTTTTCTCCTCTGGGGTTAAACAGAATAAATCTAATCCATCTTCCCTATGACAGCCCTTCAAATATAGGAAAACAGAAAATATATTCCCCAATTTATCCCCCTCCTCTCCCAAGTCTTCTCTTTTCCCAAGTTGCTCAGTGCCTTTAACACAGATATTCTCCCAGGAATGCTGTATGACTGCAAATCATGTTATTCTATGATTTCAGAAAAAATGACAACTTTAGATGATCCATATTGATCATAGAAAGACACATGCCACAATCATATTACCACATGTAACTTGTGTATGAGAAATAATTTTTTAAAAGTATAATTAAAGCTATGTAAGATCAGAAAGAGGACATGGGCCATATAGTGAGAACATAGGATCAAAAACTAGACAATTTAATTGCTACTCTTGTAAGTATCTACAAAACACTAAAAAGACCAGAGGAAAACTCCAAAGTGTTGTTCATAGATCCTTTGAAAGGTGTATAAAAGAATACCGGAGGATAAGAAGATGTAGAAGCATTACTATTTTTATTGATGGAAACCAATGAACTCATGGATTAAAAAAAAACACACATCAGAACTCCTGAAGGTCAGGAAATATTTGATTTCATCTATTTATGCCTAGATTTCAACTTTATATGACAACAATATATGCCAGGATTTGTTGAAATATATTATGTGTGTGTGTGGATTTTATTTTAAATTTTTAGTCCCTGGGGCACAGTGGATAAAGCACCAGCCTTGGAGTCAGTAGGACTTGAGTTCAAATACAGCTTCAGACATTTATTAGTTATCTGATCCTGGGTAAATCATTTAACCTTAATTGCCTCAAAAAATGAAATAAAATTTTTGGTCCCATCTTCTGATTTCATCAGTTTAAGGCATCCCCTAATGTGGGATTTAATATTCAAAACCATTTTAAATTGTAGGCTTAGGGTTACAGAGAATACTTAATTTAGTGATTTGCCCATGATCTTGTAATTAGCATGTTGGAGGCAAAACTTGAACACAGAACTTGATAATTCCAAGATTATACATCTCAGTACACTTTATGTTGCTCCTGGAACAATAGGGATGTTAAATATTGGTGGCACCAACAACAAATGAACAAGTCTTACAAACGATTAGGTTTGGGGGGTGCAATTGAGTGAATGTGTATATACATACATACATGTGCATTTTTTTTTAGTGCAAACGGTGCCAGTTCATAGACGTGACACTTTCCCCATAGCTAGCCATCTGTAATTTGTATGCAAACTCCCACCTACCAATATAGATCAATGCCTGTAACTTAAATTAATTTTTGGCAAGAGATCAATTTCATCTGCAAAGGAAGTTACAGATCAAGTCTTTCTTCTGTGAATGCAAATTGGCATCTTCTCTGTGTGGTCCTAGAGCACTGAGGTTATTCCTTTCTTAGGATCACAAAGCCAATTCTATGTATGAGACAAACTTAAAGAGTCCTACATATGTCCAGACCCTCCTATGTCCACCACTCCCCCAAAATTAGTAGTTTGACTGAATTGATAACTTGCTCAGTGATTCTGGTACTGTTTAAACAGTCTAAGATGCCCCGTCCCTGCAGGAGATGAAATCTGGATAGAAAACCAAGTTTTTGCTGAGAGATCTAGGGAAGGGAGGTTTTAGTTTCATTTTCCTTTTTTTTTTTTTTAAATTTAATTAAGTGTTTTATTAGTGGTAGCCTGACATAGTGTATAGAGAGCTGACCTCTGATTTAAGTCCCATCTTTGACAAATACTGGTCATGTGACCCTGGTCAAGTCACTTAACCTCTTAGTGACACAGACAGTTCTCTAAAACAATAAATTGCACAATAGTTGCCTGTCTGCATTGGTAAAAGGAATGTTCTCCCCAGAGATACCCATGATATCACACATGTGAATAAGAAATCGTTAGAAAACAAACATTAAAGGTCAAAAGAAATGAATAAATATGTTACTCTTTATGTTACTCTTTAATGGACCTTCCCCTTTTAGGTTACCTTGTAGCTACATTGTGCTGTAGGAATCTTGTATTTATCTACAGATACATATTTTCTCCCATTTTAAAATGTAAACTCCATGAAAGTTCATTGCTTCATTTTTGACTTTGTATTCCTAGCGCTTGTCACATAATAAAAATGTCTCTTGATTGATTGATGAATTAAAAATAGAAAGTACCCTAAAACTTTTCCAGTCCCCATTACTCTTTCTTGCACATTTCTTCTCATCTCCTCTTCTTCACAAGATCATGCTTAAGTGTGCTGGGTTGTTCTACTTCTCGTCTTGTTTCACAATATCTCCTCAAGTCCTTTCCAGCTTTCTCTGCCTTCCTCATATTTGTCCATTTTTATTTCATTCAACAATTTCAAATGGTACAAAGTGAGGAGAAGAAAAGAAGAGCTGAACATGGAGATTGCAGCACACCCTCAAGAGATCACATGAGGAAGTAGATAAGAAGGCACAGACAAGGAGTAATGCCTAGGGGAGGCAAAGGGGGACAGGTTGATAATTGTGGGTTACTTTCTCTGTGGAAATAAGTGAATTTGAATGTAAATAGTGGCCAAACATATTTAACTGTCATACTGAGGTTCAAAGTTGTTCCTAATAAAAACTAATATGAATAATAATTACAATGACATAACATGATATGCTATATAATGTGATATAATATAATGTGACACAATAGGATATGATATTATTATTTTTGTTGTTATGGTAATAATAAGAGACTCTACAAGTTTCAAATTCTGTTTCCTTCTCCTTTTCCTGGACCTATGCCTCTATGAGGTTAAGTTTCATTTCAGTCTCTTCCAGGACTTCTTAAACTTTTTCCACTTGTGACTCCTTTTCACCCCCCAAATTTTTACATGACCTTAGGCTTATGGATATATAAAATACATATACAAATAAAGTATTTACTGATACTAAATCATAATTTCCTGACCCTCACATTTAGTTATGAGATCCATAGTTTAAGCATAGTTTAAGAAGCTGAGTCTTAAACTGCATCCTATGCCACATTATCACATCAGTTTTCTTCTCTTCATCCCAGAAGGTGATAGGTACAGAATAGCTGCAAGTAGCCTTTTCGTGTAGTTGCAAAAGTTTCTGCCGTTCTTTTTGGTAAAAGCAGCTTTCAGATATAGTTTGAGCCTTAGAAAAAGGCATTTGCTCCCAGGGCTCCAAGTAAAGCAAATTTGCCCCTGTGGCTCAAACAAACATAGGCAGTCCCAGGCCCCAGGAATTGTTGTGCTAAAGCCTTGATTCATGGCTCTCCAAGCAGGAAGAAGGAACTCTGGCCTCCTCACACAGAGGGTGCCGGCAACTTGAGAGTCCAAGCAGTGGGACCGTATTAAGTTACTTCTAATTAGTCAACTTACTCTTGTGCCAAGCAGACCACAAATTACATCTGCTCACATGCAGGGGGAATTCCAACTGGCCCTTAATGCCCCGCTCGGGCCTCATGGCTGGCCCCATTGATCACCATCAGCTCTGGAGTGACAGAGAGCAGACAAAAGCAGTGGCCCACCCAGCCCAAGCCACAGGCTCAGGCAGGTCACCTCCCTCCAGCTGGTCACATAGCATTCTTGGGGTTCAAAAGGCAGCAAGAACAATGTCAGCACTTGGGCAGGAGCCTATCTGTACTCTGCTTTGCCCTTTTTCTTTAAGAGACTTTACTAGTAGGAAGCTTTAACATAATTGGAAAGCAACAGACTATCCTTGGTAGGTCCCCTTTAATTAATCCCATGCAGATAGAATCTGCTCCCTGTTTGAAGGAGCCTTTGAAACAAACATTGTTAGAAGTCCCCTTAAAATAATCTTGGTCCTAAATTAGTGGCATACTAGATACCAAACTTGGCTATTTTTCAATGTCTGGGACAATTGAGATTGGCACTGATCCAGAGAAATATTTCCAAGTCCTCATCTCTAATAGACTGAATCTCTAATTTGGCCCCTTTATTAGTGCTCTCATCTTTATTAGCGTTCTGGAGCAAAGTGTCTGCAAAAGTTATTGAATTTTCACTAAAAACCTCTATACATGCAAAGGGCTTTTGTCCTCTAATGTTCAAAAAGGTAAGGAGTTCCAGCTGCCATCTCCTGCCTCGACCCATATCTTTCCTCATTATAGGCTGCTGCCCAAAACCAATAGAAATTAAACAAATACCCCACTGAGAGCTGCACTTTGGAGAACAGCCTCATTGCAGGGCAGATGTCGGCTATCTCCAAACGACTCCAACATCTTGTATTTTATTTTATTTTTTTAAAAGAAATTAAAACCCAAATATTATCCTGGAAGGAAGTGTTTGCACTGGTAAAGGTTTGATTTCATTTTTCTCCCAGCATGCCCTCTTCTTTCATCCCATAATGGTTTTTCTCTGCTAATCTGTCTCAAAAACCCACAGGTAGAGATGTTTATTGACAAAAGGCCAATATGTAACTCCGCTTACAGGAGCAGGGGGGAGGCACATAAATAGTGCATTTCACTTGATGTCTCCTTATTAATGCAATCCCACTCTGAACATTTTGCTAGAAAGAGGTTTTTTACCAGATGGGAGATAAGTCCCACATTATGGATTTATATCGAAGAAAACATTTGGTTCCTATTCTAAATGACGGATCCACACTGTCCTAATGATTACATTTTATGAGCAGAGTAATCCAAACCTCTGTCAATTACTAAATCTTTTTAGAGAGAAATAAAGAGAGAGAGAGAGAGAGAGAGAGAGAGAGAGAGAGAGAGAGAGAGAGAGAGAGAGAAGAGAGAGAGAGAAAGAAAGAAAGAAAAAAAGAGAGAGAGAGAGAGAGAGAGAGAGAGAGAGAGAGAGAGAGAGAGAGAGAGAGAGAGAGAGAGAGAGAGAGAGAGAGGGAGAGAGAGGGAGGGAAGGAGGGAGAAAAAGCTTAAGGCCATCTCCTCCTGGAATTTTATCTGTTAAGGTAGAAGACATCTTATTAAAGGTGAGCTTGTCCAACCCCTTGTTTCACCGATGAAGAAACTGAGGCTGAGAAGGAAGAGAACTGTTGACAGTTTTATAGGGAATAACTTGCTGAATTGGGATTGGAACCCAGGACCTCTGGTTCCATATCCAGTGTTCTTTCATCACTCCACATGCCTCTTTCCTTCTCCTATTCCATCATTCTTGGAAGACAAAATATATACTGTTGTTCGCTTTAAGCATAATCCAGGCTTTATTTCTCTCGTTTTTTTCTGCTTTTATTGATCACTGCTAATTTCCTGGCTTAGTGCCACCTATGGAATTAGTGCTCACCCCCCCCCCAATACTTTCACTTCTATTACCAGCAAAGTCAGCTTCCCACTAGGTAACAGTTCTGAATTATTCAAAGTGTCTCTGTTCCTTCAACCCAGGCACTTAATATGGGCATTTCTAGAGAGAAACTACTGTGGGAAAAACCATAACTACAAATCTTTTCACCTGAAGCAAAAAATATTGAGGGGATGGGGGTGGTGGTGAAAGGAATGTGTGCAGAGCAGAGCAAAGGACCACAGGGGTAGTTGTTCCAGGAGAGGAAGTGGAGCATATCAGATCTTTTTTCCCCACAGAGGTACAAAGGCTGAGGGTGTGAGTGAGATGTGAGAAGAAAGTACCACAGTGAAAAGCCCCTGGGGGATGCCATAGGTATGCTACTTAATACATAGGCAGACAAAGAACCTCAAGGGAAAGTTCAGGGACAGTGGTTCACTGCAAGAAAGAAATGTCCCATGCCTAGGAAGATATGGCACCCTCAAATATTTATGTCCTGAAGCAAAGCTCTATTTGTCTTACCTTAGGTTTTGCTCTATGTTACTAAGCAAAGGAAATTTATCAAATACCTGCTATCACATTGTACCTTCTTCTCTTAAATATTCAAAATGATCTTCATCCTCACCTCTTAAAGGGCATGAAAAATAAAGAAATACTTTAATCTGATCCATCATTCTACAGATAAACTAAACTATAGAAAAGAAGCTGATCACTTCCTCTATATACAACCCTCCAAAAAAAAAAAAAAAAAAAAAAAAAAAAAAAAAAAAAAAAGGAAGATGTACTACAAAATGCAGGTGCAATTGAGCCACACACCCAAAAGCCACACCCATCTGTCAACTCTTTCTCTTGCAAAAATCATGGATTTTCAATCTTAGCCAAAGAGAGAGAAATAGAACCCTATAGTTCTGGCTTCCCACCCTCCAGACATACCAGGGTACCTATGATCTGGTTACAACCAAAATTACAAACAATGGGGCCCTTTCAGGTTTTGAAATAAGGTTTCTATAACCTGAGGTTGGTGTATGTTTCTAAAGGAGAGGTGTGGGAAGCAGAGAGGAGAGTTTGTGTCATTGGAAATTGACTTGACAGCACAAACCTGGAAACCACCCTAAAATAATTTTTAAAACAGGACTTACTACTAAGAGGCCTCTTTGCTACCTAAGTTTAATGAACCAGTTCTGGCAAGATATCAGTGGAATCAAGGAACCTACCTTCTCAGGGAAATGAATTGAAGTCTCCAGATTATAGCAGCCAGGATGAGAAATTACTACTAGACTTGAAGAAATGGAGATTAGTGGAGAATAGTATATTTTAGTTTTCCTTGGTTCTAAATTCAAACTGAGGAGCCGGGGGAGAGGAATAATAAGGAGGATGGGATTTGTACTTAAGGATTCTTAATTCTAGTCCAGGCTCTGAGTGATCTTGGACAAGTCACATAATCTTAGAATATCAGAGCTGGAAAGAGATTTTAAAACAAAATTCTAGCACTGGAAGAAACTGAGACTTAAAAGAAACCAGGGAAAACAAGTAGTAAAAATGAGGAAGGAGAATTTTTAGGCAATCAGGGACAGCCTTTGAAAGTGCCTAGAATCTAGATGGAGTGTCTTGTATAAGGAAGATCAAGAAAGCCAGTGTGACTGAATCACAGAATTGGGTGTTGGGAGAAGGTGTAACATAAGGTCTAATAATCCTAGAAAGAAGGGACCAGTTTGTAAAGGGCTTTGATTGCCAAACAAAGAAAGTTAACATTTCATTCTAGAAGTGATAGGAAATTATTGGAGTTTATTGAATAGGGAGATGAAAAAGTGAGATCTGTACTTTAGAAAGGTTACTCTCACAGCTGAGTAATGGATTGAAGGGGCAAGAGACATGTAGCGACCAACCAGTAGCTATTGAGATAGTCCACAGGGGAGTTGATGAGGGTCTGCACCAGAAAAGAACAGTGTCACCCATTAGAAGAGAAAGAAGTGTAAAGGGTGTGTGTGTGTGTGTGTGTGTGTGTGTGTGTGTGTGTGAGAGAGAGAGAGAGAGAGAGAGAGAGAGAGAGAGACAGAGAGAGAGACAGAGAGAGAGAGAGACAGAGAGAGACAGAGAGAGACAGAGAGTCAGAGAGACAGAGAGAGGAAAGATAATTCAGTTTAGGATATGTTGAGTCTAAGATATCTTGAGGATATCCAATTCAAAATGTCTAATGGGCAGTTGGAGATTTGAGACTGGAGGACATCAGAGAATAAAGTGGGCAAGCAGATCTGAGAATCATCAACTTAGAAATCATAATTTAAGTTGATGAGATCACTAAGTGAAACAGCACAGAAGAGAATAGAATCCAAGACTGAATCCCACAGTTAGCAGACCTGATCTAGACCGAAATCCAGGAGACAAAGAAGAACTGATCACATAGTATTCAGGAGAAATCAGACAGAATACATGAGAAAATAATGTCATAAGAAGCTGGAGAGGAAAAGTCAAAAGCAAGTGCTGACCAATAGCTTCAAAGTCTGCAGCAAGGTTAAGGAGCATGAGTATGGAGAAAAGAACAGCAGATTTGGCTATTAAGAGATTGTTAGTAACATTGAAGAGAGTAGTTTTAATTAAAAGATGGGGCCTGAAGCCAAATTGCAGAAAGTTCAGAAAAGTGGAAGAGATGGTCTTCTCAAGGAGTTCAGCCCCAAAAGAGAGGTATGAAAGCCACATGGTATGAATGGATCAAATGAAAGGTTTTTTGAGGAGAAGAGTTGAGTGTATTTTTAAACAGTAAGGAAGTATATAGTAGACCAGGAGAAACTTAGAGATAGAGATAAGAGAGTCAGAATGATAGAGGATGCAATCTACTGAAATATGAAGGATAGAAGGAGAAAGTTCATTTCTTCATATAAGACAGGGGGTGAAGGAGGAGATGATAAACAGAAGGCATCTGGGTAATGTGAGATGAGGGCCAGAATCTGGAGGGCCCCTCAGAAACCATCTGATTCAATCACTTCATTTTAGAGTTGGGAAAATGGGAGACTCAGAAAGCATAACATACTTCAGATAGCACCTGTCAGACATAGGAACTGTGTATGTATAAATATAAAAATAAATACAAAATAGAGACAAAGTAATTACAAAGTCTCAATCTAACCTGACTCTACAAATTGCCTCAAAACCTACAGGTTTTGTCCCTCCACAGACTCTCCTCTATGTCTCACTTTCATCTACAAAATAGCCTGCTAAGGATTATAACATTTTTAATTGACCCATACGATTAAATATTACCAGGAGGAAGAGGATGGAGCAAGGAAGGGGAAGCACAAACAAAAGATCTCTGGATTCTGTGATCAGACTCTGAATTGTATCTGAGCTGGATTTCAATAGCTCTGAAAACTTTGGATCTGCCTCCAGCTAAGGAACAGCCCAGTGCCACTTGCAAAGACTTACTCTGATTAGTGTGTTATCAAGTGGGAAACTTTTCCCTAGAGTTACTTATTCGGATACATTCATCATAAATATGTGACTTACAAATGTAAAGAGCATTTTTTATCTTTTTCACCAAAAGCAATGTCTGCTACATCTCTTCTTCAGGGTTCTCTTCTTTAATTCCATCAGCTAAAGTCTCCATTCTTGAGAGCTTCTCCCCACTATTAGTCACTTGTGACTAGTGTCCCCAGTTTAATTTAACCACTTGACATCTACCTTTTATAAAAGGATATTTGTTTCTAAGATATACCAGTGACAAAAGCATAAATATTTTCTTCAATAAGTCAAGGATACACTCTTTTCTGTATTATTTTGGCCTCTGGGGAAAGTGGGCTTATACTTAATTCTAAAATATTCTAGGCCTAGACCAACTTCATCTCTATGTTTGGCATCTCTGTTGAATGATTCTTTGTCTCAACAACCTCCATCCTGGGCCCATGAAGGCTACTCCTTACTCACTGGGGTATTGATGCTGGAAAAACTAAGTATATTCTTTGATTCTCAGATCCATAGATTATCAGACTTCTAGACTTTCTTGCTTTTATTTTGAAACTCACTAGATCAGAGACTGCAGATTAATCTTTACGTAAATGTGAGAGCAAATGCTGAAGCAGGCAAAAAATGAGATCTTTTCATGGGACTAGATATCAGACTCAGAAGGAGAGGCTCTTCCCCTTTCGGTATTTTTTCCTCACTGGACAAGTCAGACCAAAAGGAGTGATCCACCAAGAGAGAGCAACTGAAGGTTAAGGCTCCAGGAGGTTCATATCTTTTATTTCCTGTTCAAATGCTCTCTGGTACCTCTCTCACCAGCATATGTGCTAAAGTCTCTCCTCAGCAGTCCTATTGCACCTCATCATTATGATTTTTCTAGAATTAGTATTTCCAGTCTCTTGCAGGAAGAGTAGCAGCTAAGGTGCTCTATGCCTGTTCCAGGTCCCAATTATACAAATATGCTCTATAACTGTAGAAAGATATCTTAACTTTACCCAGTTAACAACACACTTTCAAATGGATGGATGGACAAATAGCTAATATGTATATGTATACATATGTACACATAAATAAATATATGTATATATGCATAGCTACAAGCATGTTTAAATTATATATTTTATTTCCCCCCAATTACATGTCAAAATAATTTTTTAACATTTGGAGCTTTTTTTAAAGTTTTGATTACCAAATTCTCTATCTCCCTCATTCTTTTTTCTCCTTCCACTATGAGACTGTAAGCAATTAGATATAGGTTATATATGCACAATAAGCTACATTCATTTATAAGTGCATGCTACATAAACGTTCTCTGTATATATGTACATATATATGGATATATGTGTGTATGTATAATGGCACAATCACATATTTATCTATTTAGTCATTCTGAAAGGAAATGTATTTGTGTGTAAGGAAACAACAAATTAAAATAGGCCTTTTGTCTATGTAACAAAATGTCCTCTAGAATTAGAAAAAAATATTTCTGCTACTGAGTCACAAAGCCCCTTCCTCAAAGGTTTGATTTTTCTTTTTTTTTCTCTCTCTGTAATAACATTCCTCCTTCCCTTCACCACCCTAATCCTTGCTACATACTACCACCACAGGAAACTGGATTTTTTTACCTTTGATTCTGGTCTTTTTTGGAAGAGGTGAAACAACCTTTAAACAAGCTTCAGAGACTCTGAGCTCCTAGGATCTACCCTTGCTGCTTAGTCCAGAGATCCTAGTTCTAATATGAGGGATTTAGAACACAAACTGAGCTCAGACATCACTGAATACAATTCTTCCATTTTACAGATGAAGAAACTGAGGCCCCCAAAAGTTAAGTGGTTTGCCTCAGACACATAGGAAATAAATGAGAGATCCAGATTTGAGACACAGGTCCTCTGTCAAACTGCTGCCTCTTACAATGCCCATTATACCTGTGGCAGACAATTTAAGAGATAAGGAGGCTAGAACTGCCAGAGCCCAGGGACATGCTGGGTTAGGGAGATATAGCATAGGGGAGATCCTGAGGACTTGGGAATGGACTTGATTGAGATCTTCAAATAACCAAAGACAGATCATCAGGAAGAAAAGGAGTTAGATTTGTTCTGCTGTACTTATGGATTCATCTGGATAGGAATCATAACTATGTCAGGGACTCATTTTAATGAAGGCTTTCAGTGGAAATATGGATAGTCTGCCTATCAGATCCATGGATGCCCCAAAGTTAAGAAAGATAGCCAATACAAGGGCTGACTGAGTCAGTATCCCTACAGATCTAGCCAGGCTAGAATAGCAGGACCAAAGCCAAGAAGATGACATTTAATAAGGATAAAACCCTACCCTTGCGTCAAACAAAGTGACGCCTGAAGTCCCTTCTAAACCTGATATTCTGTGACTCCTGTCCGGTCATTTGCCTTCTCATCTTTCTCCCTTGTAAAATAGGAGAATTAGAGAGTCAGGGTTAGTACAGAGGTAAGCGTGTTAAACTATAGTCAAAAGACCTAAATTCAAATTCTGACTGCTCCTTACTAACCAGGTGTTCTTAGGAATAGTCACTGAACCTCTCCAAACCTCAGTTTCCCCATTTGTAAGTTAGATTACCTTTAAGTCCCCTCCAGCTCTAAATCTAGTATCCTATGATCCTATAACCTCAAGCCTTATAATTGCAAAAAAAACCATGTATTCTCTAAATTTTATCTTTTCAAACATCCAATCCTATACTTAGGCACTTCACTTAGTTAATTAAATGATTAATCTCAAAGTATTCTTCTACCTCTAAGATTCTATAGTTCTACATACCTAAGACATCACAGATCTGATTGACAACCTCATTCACTATGATCAAAAGCTACTTGTGAAGTTAAAAAAATGACTTTTTCCTTATTGGGTCTGGGACTGAGGATCCAAACCCTGACTGTCTCCTGACTGTGTGATTATTATTATATTAACAATTATAATAATAATTAGCATTTATATGGTATTTTGTAAATATTATCTCTTTTTAGCCTCACAACAACTCAGATTGTTACTATCATTATTATCCTCACTGTATAAATAAATAAACTTAGGCAGACAGAGGTAAAGTGACTTGATCAGTCACACAGCCAGTAAGTGTCTAAGATTGAATTTGAATCTGAACTCCAGGACAAGTGCTCTATTGTAGCTTACTCTAAGAATGAGGTTTTTTTTTCCTTTTTCTGTAGAAAACTCGGTGATAAAAAAATCAAGAAATAAAGTCTTACTAGAATTTCATGGATAACATAAAATCTCTACAACTGCTGGTGACATGCATTAAAAGCAATCATTTGGGAAAGAAAAAACTCTTGAGGACTTCCTGAAGAATCAGTTCTCAGAAGCAGCTTCCACTTAGGGCAGTTATGGTCTTCTCAGCTCTAAAAAGTCATGAAATTGAATTCTCCTTTGGGCTTTAGAAAAAGTTTTCCATCATTTCAACTTCAACTTCAATCACTTTCTTTCTTCTTTTTATACACATACAAACATATATAATTTTAAATATATATGTATATGTATGTGTATATACATATATACATGTGCATTATATAAATGTATATGTATATAATTTCCCTTTTACATATTAAAACAAATTTTTAAACATATGGATTTTTTAAAATAAAATTTTAAGTTTAAAATTCAATCCCTCCCTCCCCACAATCACTTTCAAAATACTAATTCTCAACATCTTGCTCATTTGATTGATGCTTCAGATGCTTTCTAATTGCATAGCCCCAGCAAGTCACATAATCACTATCTGACTCAGTTTGCTCAACTGTAAAATCGGGGAAATGAGAGTAAATCTTCCCGGGGTTATTGTGAGGATCAAACAAATTATTTGCAAAGTACTTAAAACAGCTGGCACACAAAAGACACTTAACAAATGCCTTTTCCTCTTGGGGAATGGGGGAAGAAAAAATTTGGAATTCAAAATCTTATAAAAGTAAATTTTCAAAACTATCTTTATATGCCTATTAAGAGGGGGAAAAATACTTGTTCCCTTTCCCCTCAAATGCTAGTACCTCTCTTGGCAGAAATTATCGTGTGTTTACTTTGCATATATTTTGCATACAATTACATATGTTCATATTATTTTCCCTAAAAGAATTTAAGTTCCCTGTGGGCAGACACTGTTTCCATTTCTGTATTTGTAAACTCAGGGCCAAGCACAGTATCGAGCACAAAGTAGATGCCTAATAATTGTTTGCCAATCAGTTGAAACTTGACAGTATCATGTAACTAGTAAGTATCTAAGACTAGATTTGAACTCAGGTATTCCTGATTTCATACCCAGAATCTTACCTACTACACCACAAACTGGCCAACACAAGGAAAACTCTCCTATAAACACAGAATTTGAGGCAAGTTTTGAAGAAAAAGATAATACAGGTGAGAAGATGGTACATTCCAGACAAGAGGGACAGACTTTGAAGCAAGTGGGAAGAAAACTGGGGACTTTGGACATCAGGATGGAGAGAAGGGAGATAGAAAAGGTAAGAGGAAGACTATAGGTATCCAGAAAAATAGGATGGATGAGGGCATTATAAGATTTGGATGGGACTTCAAAGTATAGTGGCCAATCCTATATCTGAACAAGAATCCCTTCTTCGACCTACCCAGAAAAAGATTTTTGCTCTTTATGGGAAGTGAAGAAAAGAAGTGAAGAGCTTCCGTGTCCACAGAGCCCAAGGACCTTCTTCACAATGAACCATCCATCATTGAGAGCAATAACAAATAGTATTCGTATAGCACTGGTGAGGCTTGCTACTCACTTTACCCAGAACAATCCTGTGAGAGAAGTAGAATAAGAAAAGGAAATTTAGACTCAGGGGGGAAGTAACTGGCTCAGGATCACACAGCTAGTCATTTGCAGGTAGGAGAATCCATTTCTTCTGCCTATAGATGCAGTATTCTTTCATTCCAGGGAAAGGGGAACATTCTATGGGAGAACAAAAGGACAATAATCTTGAGAAGATCAAGGTTAGGGCCCAGGGCTGATGGGAGAAAGGTCTAGGCTGGGAGGAAGAGGGTGTTAGATGATCTCAAAGAACCAAAGAATTTCAAAGGCAGCGGACCTGGATGGACAGATGAAATCAGGAAATATGCTTATTTAGGGTTAATCATAGCTTAGATCCAGAAAAGATCTTTCAGGTCATCTAGTCTAAATTCCTTATTTTAAAGAGGAAGAAAATGAGCCCTAATGTATGTGTCCAAGGTCAGTATGTAGCAAATGGCAGTCAGAATTCAAACCCAGATGATCTGACTCAATCCACAATCTGTGATTGTCTGGGTCCTTTTGCCAGGATGCCTGTTTCAGTATTGCTGCTCTGCTCCTAAGGTCAGCACATCCCCAACCTGGGCCCATGTGGATGTCAGCAGGCCTGTTGGAGGCAGCCCTCACCTGTGTGGATATCCAGTTACCCAGGGCTGCTCTGTAGTGAAATTCATGCAACGTCTCCACTTCTGCTGCCTCCTCTTCAGCCTTCCCTGCCCTCTCTGCCTCAGCCGGTCAGAATGTCCTTCCACACTGCCCATTCCCCAGCAACCCGCCCTCCCTCAAGCACAGTCTGTGATCCAGATGGCATGATCATGCCCACTTCTCATAAATCACCCCAAGGAGCCAAGCTCAGCCACTTCATCATCCACGTCATACCACCACCCGGCCTGTGCACCTGCAGCTGCCCACTCAGCAGAACTGGCCAGGAAGTCTCTGCTGTTCCCAGCACACCAAGGCCAGAATGACCCCTAGGGTTCCTAGACTAGCATGTGAATAAAGTTCCTGGTTTTATCAAGAGATAAGGAGCTAAGGAAGACCTCCCAAAATCTTCTTGGTATTCATCATCTCCAGTCAAATGGGAACTTAAATCTCATCTTATCCAAACCACACATGTTACAGAGATGGAAACTGAGGTTTCATGTCACATTAGTTACTAGGAAGTAAGTAGCAGAGATGAAATTTGAACCTGCATCCTTTGGCTCTAAAACTCGTGGTGTAGGTATAGATTTGGGGGAAGGAGCACCACAGAAGGAAGATGCCTTTTCTTAACTCTTTCTTGCCCTCACCTCAGCTCCTGTCTATCTCCAACTCAAGTGTTTTCACTGGCTAGTCCCTATGTCTGGAATGCTCTGTCTCCTAGCTTAGCCTTCCAACTTCCTTAGCTTCCTTCAAGTTCCAGAAAAAAAATCCCTCTTTTTATAATCCTGCTTTCTCTCTATTGATTATTTCCAATTAATCCCATACAAGTGAAGCTCTCTACCAGCCTTTCACAGGATACAGAAGTGACTGTCATGTACTTCCTTAAAGTGGAATGAGAAAGTTTCTCCATCCCAGGCTGGATATTCTTTACAACCTGACTAATTTTCCATACCATTCAGCTGAATGCATATATTCCTTAGTTCCCTTAGAGACAGAAAGGAAGCAGAGGAAGAAAGAGATGGGAACCTTGGGACCATTCCCAGCAAGATACTAATAACAACTCCCATTTCTGGAGTGCTTTAAGGTTTACTTGCACTTCCAGGACAATGATCTAAGTGTATCCAGAACAGTTATCCCCATTTTCTGGATAAGTAAGTGAAGGATTAGAGGGGACTTTCTCGGGATCAGAATGAGTGCTAGAACTAGAAATGGAATCCAGGACTTGAGGATCTTTGCCCTACATGAAGCTATAGCACTAAATAAACCCAGATATATGATGTCATCAAACACTAATGTTCTAAGAGTCAAGAAAAAAGGATACTTAAGGTTCTTTTCTTAAGGCTTCCCAATAAAGTTTCCCATTTCCTGTGAAGTAATTGGAGAAACAATTCAGACAGAAGGACTTTGCTTTGTCAGGTATAAATGTCTGTAGTAAGGAAAAGGACATAGAGTAGCTATCCTTGAGCTGACTTTCCAGGATTCCCAAGATCACAAGAGGAAGTTTTTCCTCTGTCTTCCTTTCTTTCTCTTTAAAAAAAATCATTTTGGGTGGGGGAACTATGGTAGGGGAATAAGACTGTTTGATAAGTTTTACCTAATTTTGCTGAATTTTTTCCCACTCTTTTTTATTTATTGTTATAAGGGTGGTTCTTGAGTATAGAGAAGAGAAAATATATTGCATAATGTACAGGTGAGATTTTAAAAGATATCAATAAAATGTATTTTTTTTAATTTGGGAGATTTGTGCCAAGAGAAAGTTGGAGTGAAGGTATTGGGAATAGGGGGGAGAAAGAAAAGAAGGAAACATAATCCTTTTTGAACTCTACACAAGCATTTTATGCTCTCATTTTCACTCTTGCAAGAGCAGTGTTCCTGTCTATCTCTCAATTCCAAAGAGTTTTTACTGTGCCTAGAATACTCTCTCCTACCTCTGCCTCCCAAATTACCTCCTTCAAGTCCCACCTAATAATTCTACCTTCTGCAAGAAGTCTTTTCTGATCCCCCATAATCCTACTGCTAATTATTTCTAATTTATCTTTCTCTCTGACTTGTTGGTATAGAGTTGTTTTCATGTTTTCTCCCCTATTAGACTATGAGCTCCTTGAAGGCAGGGATTTTTACTTCTTTTTGTATCCTCAGAATTTAGCACAGTGCCTAGAACAAAGCTGATGCTTACTAAATGCTTATTGACTGACAATATTTATTGACTAATTGATCATCAGAGAGCTACAACAACAAGGATTTGAAAAGAACAGAGGGAATGGAAGGGGAGTGGTTGTGGAGTGCTGGAGCACCTTAAAGCGGCATTAGGGAGCAATGAGCATATCAACTGCTTCTGCTGTCCTGTGGGCATCAGGGGAATGGAAGGGAAAGAAGAGCCAACTGTAGAAAGGGTGCCAATAGATGAATTACTTTAAGGAGAAAACTAGGTTTTAGGTAATATCATAAAAGGAAAGTAGATAGAGTGCCGGGCTTGGAATCGGGAAGAATCAACTTCGTGAGTTCAAATCTGTCCTCATATACTTACTAGCTATGTGACTCTGGGAAAATTTAATTAATCCTCTTTTTCGTTGTCTCCTCATCCTCATCTCATTTTAAGATCTTTGCTAAGAAAATTCCAAATAGGATCCCAAAGAGTGTGACATGACTGAAAAGCAACTAACTAATAGCAGAAAATAGAAGGAATGTCAGAGGAAGTCACTTTCTTGACCAAAGCTGGACTAATCCTAGCCTCCCTTTCACAAAGGATTGGGCAGGCAGGAGATTGGCAGGACACCCTTTGCCACGACCTGCTAGTTCTGGTTCTACAAACCACACAAGTCATCCCACAGCTATTGCTGTGGTTTATGCATCATTCTCGAAGACAAACATGATATCAAGGAAGTGATGCAATAACATGCAAGAGAATTGGATTTAAGTGAGGAAGGGCTGTGCAAGGTCACCTACTTCACTTTCTCTTCCAGAGCCATCTGGGTCCAGTGGCCAAATATAGATTCAAGATCACTGGAGATAGTCTTGGAATAGCCATTCTATAGCAGAAAGTTGGAAAAGAGGATCAAAACCTAATAAAGCTATTTTAAGATTTCCTTGAAGCTCCCAATATACAGGGAATCTCAAAATATAATGTATAGATAGAAGGGACCCTCAGGTCCTTAAAATACAACCTCTTAATTTACAGATTAAAAAAAAAAAACAAATTCCCAGAGAAGGAGGATTCACAAAAAATAAAAAATAAAAAAAAAATAAACAAGCAAAAAATAAAACACAGAGTGAGGAGTAAAGATTCAGATCCAGGTCCCCTAACTCTACCTAGTATTTTTTCCCATCACTGTTGCACATGCCACATTCATTCTTGGCTGACCCTTAGAAAGCCCTTTGAGCTTCTCTTCCTTTGTCCATATCTTCCCTATCTTTCAGGGTCCAGCTCCAAGCTCACCCCTTCCAGAAAGCCCTTTATGACCACTCAAGACTATGCTAGTCTTTCCCATCTCTAATCTTTCTATCTGCTACAGTAGATAAAGTGCTGAATGCCCAGTCAGAAAGACCTACTAGCTGTGTGACTCTTAGCAACTCACCTGAGCAAGCAGATCTCCAGTTGCCTCAGCTTTCTCATCTGTAAAATAGGGATTAAAATAGCACTTCCCTACCAGGGTTGTTATTAGGATCAAATGACATAACATATGTAAAGGGTTTTGCGATCCTTAAAGCAGCATACAAATGCTAGCCAGTTTTCTGTATTTTCTTTGTAAAGTGGCTGCTTCCTCTGTTATGCTCTAGGTTCTTCCAGAGCAGAGAGGATGTCTCAGAAGTTATCTTACAGATCAATGGAGTGGAGGGATTGGAGAATCCATCTAATCACAGAATCTTAGTCACCCAAGCTGAGTTAGATCTACTGCAATTCCTAGACAAAAGGAATCCCCATTATGTTATCTAATCTGACCATATCCTTTTATAAATGGAGAAATAAGCATAGTAAAATTGGGTCTAGAATCAAAGGACTTAACTCAGGAATCTTCCAAATGAACTATGTGGCCAAACGACACTCTCCCCCCAATACCTTCAGCTCATCTCTATGAACCTTAGTTCCCTTCTCATTTAAGTGAGGGGATTGGACTTGGTAACCTTAAATGTTCCTAAATTGATAACCTAAAATAAGGTCGAGAAAGTGGCATTAACTCACCAAATGTAGACCCCTTGAGATATTAATTGAAGCATTTGGGGGGAGTGTATTTGTATCCTAGGCCTAATCTTGGGCATGTTAAATTGGATTGGATTGGATTGAGCTGTCCGTGGACAATATTAGAACTAGGACCAAACTCCAATACCCTGAATCAGGCCAGAACTCTTTATGGTCTTCCACCACAAAAATAGGATTTTCTTCTGTAATTCCCTATAGCCCCAGAGTCACCGAGTCAGAAGTGGGGACTGGTTGCTTGATGATCAGGGTGTTGCCAGGGAGATATTTAGTGGAGGTTTCACTGGAAGTTTCAAATAGATTCCCCTCCCTCTTCCCTGCCCGCCACCATGCAAGGCAGTCCCAAATGCAGAAATCTTAGGCAACAAATGATTTCTAAGAGGCTTATTGGAGTCTTGCTTTACTCTCTGTTACACTAAGGTAATTACCATCATGGTGCTATTCACAGCTGTGTTAAAGGCTATTTTAAAAACCAGCTTGAGAGGTAAATAAAGCTATTGGTCCCTTCAGGCAGAATTTGACAGAGTGCCATGAAGAAGAGACCCAAATCACAGGAAGACCCCCCCCCCTCCATGCCCAGTTCAGCTAAGAGAGAAATAGACAAAGAGGCAGGATGAGTCAGGAGAGGCAATAATCACCACGTGGGCGCATCCACTGCTTAAAATGCCTAATTGTGCATCTTGGTGAAACAATGGGGCTCCATTCAGCTGGGAACAGATTGTCAAGAGGCTTCAGAACATGGAGGAGCTTTCCTAGGAGATTCTGTCAACACAATGACAATCAGAGCTGCCTGAGACATATGAGACATGTGTCCATCAAGTCAGCGCCCGCATGATAGCAGAACACATCCTTCCAGGGCCTCTCAGAGAACAAGGTAGGAGAAGCAATGGGGAGAGCAGGACCAGAACAGGGCAAGGATCAAGTGGGCTCAAGACTGCTATTGGTTATGCCGCAATATCCCACAAGTCCTGTGGTACTCGGCCAGTGTGACAAGCTCTGGATTTGAGAACTAGAAGAAAAAAATTTTTAAATCTTCTAGTTCAAAGGTTGTTAACTTGGGGGCCCTACATGAGGGGTTTGTAGACAGATTTCAGGGGGTGTGTGAATTTATATGGGGGGAGGGAATGCTATCTTTGCTTTCACTAATCTTCAGTTTCTTTTGTAATCCAATGTATTTGATTTTATGCATTTAAGAAAAAAAAGAATCCTCTCCTTCACCTAGCTATCAAAAGAGACTATGACAAAAAAGATTAATAACCCCTGATCAACTCCAACCCCCTCATTTTATACATGAGAAACTGAGGCTTAGAGAAGTTATATAAGAAAATAATAGTGGAGCCAAAGTGCCCAGCGGTTTTCCTGGTGACTAAGTTGCATGACCAGTGGTGGTTTCTAAGAATTTTGTTCTCCGTGGGGAAGACTGGGCTTCCAAAACATTTCCCTGCCACCTTAGCATTCTCTCCACCACAACCCAACCAAGTCGGAGGATTATAGATTTAGAGCTGGAAAGGACTTTAGAAATCATAAAGCAAATCCCCCATTGTTCAGATAAAGGAACCAAAATTCAGAGAAGTGAGGGACTTGAAAGGTCACACCACTAAGGTAGGTTCCAAACTCACTCTTGGACTCTAAGTTCAAATCCAGGATCCTGCACAGCTGCTCTGCTACTGCTCTGAGACTGTTAGTTTAAACACATCACCCAGTCTCCATGAACTGAAGGTATTTGGGAGGGAGAGAGTGTTTGGCATTGGAAAGACCTAGATTTAGATTCCAACTCTTCTATCTGTAATGAGACCTTGGGGCAAGTCCCAATTTGTGCCTCAGTTTTTTATCTGTAAAAGGAGAAGGTTGGGCTACATTATCCCTCAGGTCCCTTTGAGATGGAAATGCTATGATCCTATGAGTTTAAGACTTTTCCTCATTCCTCAGTTGCTTCAATCCCCTTTCTCTAATTCTAAAACAACTCCAAAACTCTGTGTTCTTGTGAGGAAAACATACTATCGACATGGGAGCTACTGGTATCAGTCAAGCACAAGAGTATTTGTTTAGCAATTGCTTTGTACTGGGGTATCAAGAAAAAGCATTGTTCTGTCCCAATGGACTACTGTGGGAGACAACATGCATATAAATCAATAAAAATATAAAATTCCAAGGCAATCTTGAAGAGAAAGGCACCAGCGGCTGGCAGGGTTCAGAATGACTTCCTGCTGAAGGTACTGTCCAATCTAAGATTAGAAGGAAAGAAGTGATTCTTAGAGATAAAAATGAAGGAGAGTATTTCAGTCATTGGGGAAGGGGCAAAGACATGTGTGAGTGCCATCATAGCTCTTACCCTGCATTTTCCAGATAATTAATTCTAAACTTTTAGAAGTTTTTTTTTTTTTAGGATTTTTCCCCTTCGTATCTAAGAACCTCTTCATGTAGCAGTAATGTTTCCATAACTAGATGAGAGATTCTCTCTGGCTAGAAGAGAACATTTAGTTCAAAACTTTGAGGTCTAGAGAAATCAAGTGTCATAGGGCAAATTCACTACTAAAATCAAGCAGTCCTTAGATGAATGCTAGTCCCAGTCCTCTCTTTCACAGAGGAGGAAACTGAGACCTGAAAATTTAATGGCAGTAGAATTTCAGTCTAGATTTCTGACTCCAAGGTCAAGGATGTTTCCAGCACACTATATTACAAAATAAAACAAAACCAATTGTTTAACTGAAGCCAGCCTTCCCCTTATCCCCAATTGCAAGTAGTTTCTATGTGTGAATCCATGGTTCCAGCTCTCCTGAATTCCAAGCCAAATTCCCTTTTCCTTGTACTGGTTAACTTGCTCAAAGAGAAGTCCAAATTGCCTTGATGCCTAACCAAGACCTGCAGGCTCTAAAAGACTGGACCAGATGTGGCATTTGAGACCCCCAAGGCTGAGAAGGCTGCCTTGGCTGAGGCAGCGGGTTTGCCTGGGGTCCTCTGGGCTGCAACTCACATTTGAGTACACAAAGAGGAATTTTACATATGCAAATTGGGTAATTATGCACACACAAAGGGGTATTTGTGTATACACAGATCAGGTAACTGCGCATGTAATTACTGTTTGTGGAAGCAATTACCCAGTTTCCAGACAGGAAATACCCCTTTGTACATAAGCACCAGTTTTTCAGGTGCAGAAGGGCAGTCATTAAATTTTGCAGGTGCAATATAATTAAAACAATTTCCAAGTTTATATAAAGTACCTTGAGTTCCTAAGAGAAAAGATTCCTTAGAAATGAAAATGAGCAATGACTAACATATCTGAAATAGAAATTGGTTTTGTTTATCAAAGGGAATATGCATACCACATATATGCATATGTGTGTACATATATAGACATAGGTGTCTATATTTTATTCACATACAAACACACATGTAATATATGTGTATGGGGGAAATCCATAAAGGGGAAAAATTTCAAATTATTTTCTAAAAATAATCAATTACTGAATCATCTTGGAGAATATTCAAGTTGAAAGGTACCTCAGAGGTCAATGTTCAATATGTCCACCCTGTGCATCTTTAAGGATGAAAGAAAAAAGCATAGAGAGGGTCAGTCCCTTCCCTTAGTTAATTACCTCCAATTTATCCCATTATAGCTCACTTGCACATATATGTTTCATGTTGTTTGACCCCATTAGATTTTGAGCTCCTTAAGAGAAGGAATTTTTTTTGCCTTTCTTTGCATATTCAATATTTAGCAAAATGTCTGACACATACTGAGTTTCTTATTTCATATTTATTGACTGTTGACTGCCTACCCAGAAGAGACTTGCTCAAAATCTCACAGATATTGAGTGGCTGAATTGGGCCAAACTCTAGTCTCCTGCCTCCCAATCCAGAACTCATCCTACTATATTGTCTTATATGAAATAATATTATTTTTCCAACTTTTATGTCTGAGAGACAGCTTAGTAAAGTGAGGAAAGGATGGGATTTGAAGTAAATTCAATTCAACAAACATTTATTAAATGTCTACCTTGTGGCATGCAAATATTTCCGTATTAGTCATTTTAGGGGGGGAAAGCTAAAAAAACAAAGTTAGAAAATTATACTTTAATTTGTCCTCAGAATTCATCAGTTCTATCTCTGGAGGTGGATAGCATTTTTTCATCACGAGTCCTTTAGAATTATCTTAGATCATTGTATTGATCACAGTAGCCAATTCTTTCACAGTTGATCACCAAAATAACATGGCTGTTACTGGATAATAAACTTCTAGTACTTTTCACTTTGCATCAATTCACATAATTCTTGTCCTATTTTTCTAATACCATCTTTCTCATCATTTCTTATAGGAAAATAGTACCACATCACAAGCATATAGCGCAACTTATTCAGTCATTGCTCAGTTGATGAGCATTCCCTCTATTTTCAATTCTTAGCATGGAAAAAGAACTGATATAAATATCTAAACATGTAAGTCCAGTAGAGTGGTGGTGGTTTTATGATTTCATTGATATAGAGAATTCTTGGGAAATAAATTCCCTCTACCAATAAAGATTGGCAATTTCTCTGTAATTTTTAGTCTTAGAGAGTTGTCTCTGGGGTGTTAATTAGAGTTTAAATGTTTTTCCCAGGGTCACATAGACAGAATATACCAGAGACAGACTTGAACCCAAACCTTCTTTATCTACTAAAACATGCACCCTGAATAAACAAAAGAAAAAAACAAAATAGCCTCTTCCACCAAGGAGCTTACCTTCTTCTGGGAGTTGGGGATGGGTAGACAAACTAGAGTTTTCTGATGGATTTGTGTTCTCGTCATTATATTCATTGAACATACAGAAAACAACCCATTCACTCCTGCCCATCCTATATGATGACTTGTCCTTGTTTTCCCATGAGTCTGCAACAGAAGTTCCTTCCTTTTCTTCACATTCTGAGAATGCCAGTAGAGCAAGGCTGTCTACCAGTTACTTGTCCCATGCTTTCACTGAATGAGCAGCCCATTTTCTTTTCTAACCATGCATTTCTCCATTGGCAACATTTATACCACTTATCCTTCATGATTCTTTTCTTGTAATGCACTGCAACCTGCTCACATCCACCACTTTTCCTTTGGGTGAGTTTTAATTTGGGGTTTTGATGCATTTATCACACTGACATCTTCAGAGAGAAATATCTGGAGAACAGATAAACCTTTGAACATTACCTAAAGCCTCCTAGATAAAAGCCATATTCTCTCAAAAGTATTCATCCAGACTTTCTACTCAGGAAAAACAAAGTGGATGAAGAATGTCAGTTCAGACAAGGATAAACAGTTGGATGTACATTTTATAAGAGCTTATTTATGTATGTGTTAATCTAGCACATGAAAATAATCAATGAGCTCAATCCAGAATTAAACAGGAAGAAAGCAGCTTGGATTATCTGTGGTGATTGATAAATTTTTTTAAGGGCCTTTACCTTTACCTTATCTTTTCAACATTTTATTCTTTAGATGTTTATCTCTAGGAGTCATAAAACACTGTCTCCAGAGAATGAACAGAAAAAAATGAATACAACTAATAAATATAATCATACAAAGTTATTTTAAGAAAGGGTGTTAATAATTAGGAGATTAGAAGGCTTTATGTAGGAGAGAACACCTGAGTGGTATCTTAAAGGAAGTTCAGGATTCCAAGAGACAAAGATAAAGCAGAAGAGCATTCTAATTTACAAAGACCTTGATCTGGATTATGACTGTGATACTTCCTAGTTGAGTGACCTTGGGCAAGGCCCAGTTCGTGTGGGTTTAAGATTATTCATCTATATATCCTATACAGGATTGGACTCAATAAACTTTGGGAATCTTCCTGACACTATATATGTCATCCTTACTTCAGTTTCTTCCTCTGTAAAATAGAGATAATAATACTTATATCACCTACCTGCACCATAATTGGAGATGAGAATATAAAATTATAGCCCCATCCCAGCCTAATGTTAGAGGGTAATTTGACATAGCTGATAGATGGACTGATCAGAAAGATATGGGTTCAAATACCATCTCTGATACTTATTAGACCATTCAAGTCACTTAGATGAGCATTTAACCACTGTGCCCCTCAAGCAACAACCTAGGGATTCTCTAATAAGTCATGGACAGCTACCAGTTGCTAGAGGGAATGCCCACATTGGGATTTTTCCTATAGTGTTGAAATCACAGAATATCTTTATCCATCTTAGTCTCACAGGAGCATTATCTCCACCCCCTAGACTAGAATTTTCTCCTCTCAAACATGGGTACCTGTGAACAGAATTTTCATAGTTTGCATTAAGCTTCCTGAGATTCACTTCCTTGCTGACAACATCTTGTAAAATTAATAATAACCAAATTCTCTTCTTGAGATATTTTGATTTTGGTGGTGTTGTAGGAAAAGAAATGCATCTTCTTTTTATTTTAATAGTATTTTATTTTTCCAAATACATAAAAAGATAATTTTCAACATTCATCTTTGCAAAACCTTGTATCCCAAAATTTTCTACCTCTTTTCCCCCTTCCACCCTCCCCAAGATAGTAACTAATCCAATTTAGGTTAAACATGTGATGCATCTTCTTTTCTTATATTTCTGCTAACTATATCTAGTTATAATGAAAATGTTTCTTAAGTCCTAGAAATGGTAGCTGCTGTTTTTCCTTCTATTTTTCCCCTTTTATATCTCACTCTCCCCAATGGCAGTATAGCCTAGTGAAGAGATCAGCCTTCAGATCAAGAATAGCCATGTTTCTGTGTCTGTCACAAAGTGAAGCTGAATTCTCGATGCCCCAGACAACATTAAGACTACAAGTTTTGGTCCAGTGGTCAGTATGTACTGATATAGGGAATTTCTTATATCAGTGAAAAAGGACAAGTCTGGGCCAAAACCAATTCTCCACTACCTTGGAGAGGCCCAAAGGAGCCGGGGCATTTGTCTCCCACACAAAGAAGCCATTTCACCCACCAAAGGGTTCGGGGCCAAAATAAATCAAGATTCAGTTAGACCACCCAGTTGTTCTGAAAAAGACAACTACAATAACTAGTCCAGAAAAACAACAGTGGGGATTACATTCGCTCTTTTGTATTTGCCTAGTCTGGATTGAGTTTATCCTCAGGGCCCGGAAGCATCCAGGAAAAACTGGGTTTCCTGGTTTACTGTTCAGTCCTCTGTCCTAACCACAGGTCTATTCTAGGCTCTCTTATATCATCACTGGCTTGAGAATCCTTGGGTCTCCCACCATTAGCTTCTTGTGGCTTGTTGATGCCTCCTGCAAGGCTCAGTGGGAAAATTTGGTTATTATTGATTTTAAAAGATGCTGTCAGCAGAGAAATGAGTCTCAGAGAGTTTAAGCCAAACTGTGAGAATCCCCCTCCCAGAAACCCATGTTTGGAGTGGGAGTGGAGAGGGTGCTTAGAGGGATGGGAAGAGTGTTCCTGTGGGTCCAAGATGGATAAGGAGCCCGCAGTTGTCTCAGGTGACTCTGGGCTGAAATCAGTGCTGAAAGCATGTCTCCCCCCCACCCCCACCCCCACCCCTGGAGAGTCTGTGAGGGCTGGTCATGGGCACTGCTTGTGATCAATGGGTGTGAAAGGAGGGTCAGGGCTGTGCAGGCAGGCAGGCAAGCCCGGATGGTGCCTCGAAATCTAGCCAGGCCCCAACCTATGGGCTGACTCTCGACATTCCATTTATCATAAGCCAACGATTTGCAAATGCTAGCATTTTCTGAACACATCAGGAATGTGGGCTGTAAAACAGAGAGAGAGAGAGAGAAAAGAAAAAGAAAAGAAAAGAAAAAAGGACCCTCTGCAGCCTGCAGCAATCCCACCTCTGTAATTAATGGCAGCACTCCCAGAATTACTTTTAATTGGGACAGCTCTGGCTTCTGAGGGTAATTGACACGCCGGGTTCTCATTGAGCTGCCATCTCTGTTGTTTTGTGTCAGTTTTTACATCAGTTAATTAGCCAATTGTCTCTGGGAGATTTTTTCTCTCTTCCTCTCTTGTCTGCCTTGGAAAGATAGAGTTTTCTACTAGATTTGACTCCATTGTGGTTCAGAACTAAACATCTGAACCTAATTTCTTCCTGCTCCCCCCTTTACGTGTCACCTACACAGCGAGTAGGGGAAGCAATGGCAGGAAGACAGGATAAGGCAGTCTTAAGTGATTCAGTAGGGCATAAGATAGGGATGCGGACACTTGGATGCTAGTATGGGTTCTGCTGATAACCAGATGTGTCACCTTGGGAACGTCCCATCCTTTCTCCAAGCCTCAGTTTCCTCCTCTAAAAAATGACCAAATGATCTCTAACGTTCCTTCTAGTTCGAAGGTTCTGTTAAGAGTAATAATAATAAATGATAAGCTTTTATAGAACTTTATGTTTTGTAAAATTACTTTACAAATATCTCATTTGGTCCTCACAATTCAGGAAGATATGTGCTATTATAACCTCCTTTTTAAAGATAAGGAAACTGAGATGAACAGAAGTTAAGGCAGTTGCCCAGGTTCACTTAGCTAGGAAGTGTCTAAGGCTGTATTTGAATCAGTGTTTTCCTGATAAGCAGCCCAGTACTAATCATTGGGCAACCTAGCTGCCTCAGGATTACATGGAGAAGGCAATATTGTCTTTACCAGGTGAAAGACAAAGGTGTCTGTCTCCCTTCAGATAACTACTGAGTCGAAGAGAGTTGAGAAGCAGTTGTTATCAGGGACAGGGGAGAGGAGCGATTAGGAAGAACTGTTTCCATCTCTTGACGTTAGGACGTGAGTAGCACATAGTGTCAGAGAAGTAGTACTATGGAAAAGTATAGTTAGCTTTCCAGCAAAAGGACCAAAATGTGCTTTACAATTCACAACATTATTTCTTTACAACTCCCCTTCTCATTTTTACAGATGAGAAACCTGGAGGCCAAAAATATTAAGTAATTTTCCTTGTCACAAAAGAGCTCAACTGATAAATATCCTACTAGGAATGGAAACTTAAGTCTCCTAACTCTAGATCCTGAATTCTTTTCACTGTCTTTGGAGGAGAGGGAAGAGGAAGGGATGCCTGACCTGTGGCTTCATGAGTATAAAGAACTTTGGCTAGAAACCTTAAAGTTCTTTCCCTCCCAGATTTATTTATTTATATATATTTTTTACACTAAGATTGCACCTTAGTAAAGAAATAGTCTCAGGAGAATTAAGTGGTCAATGTTTGGTAAGCATAATATTTAAACATAGAAAGGGACTTTAATGATTATCTAGTTCCAAACCCTTCAATTTACAGAGGATAAAAATTGAATCCTAAAGAGACTGACTTGCCCAGAGTCACACATGTAGCAATTTACAGAGCTAGAATTCTAAACCCATGCTTTGTAATTCCAAATTTAGGTATATTTCCACTCTTCCATGCTACCTCCTCCCAAATGAACGAATCATATCTTATTCTTTGAGCCCAGCCTATTCCTAAAAATCTAGGATCTATAGTTCAATGGAATGGACATCTGATGCTGAGCCTCTGAGATCTGGGACCACATTGCTATCGAATCTGTCCTTTTTCTTCCTAGGATCTCTCCCGACTATTTTTTTCCTGCTGTCTGCTTTGTAATTCCTCTGTTTGACACTAACACCCATTCGATGGAGAGGGAGGAGGAAGAAATTAAAATGTCAGATCCATCTATTATAAAATAACAAGCAACTTTTAAAAATGAGGCTACAGTGCCACCTTGGGATGTCGGTGACCTCACAGCTGAGACCCGCTGCATGGCTTCCCTCTCTATGCCATATTTCTCTTTAAAATTTATTTCCAGCTTTTTGAAGAGCTTGTGGCAGAAATATCTGGGTCACAGGACAGAAATAAACTTTATTTAAATAATACCAGCCCATCGGTCTTGGAAAATGGACAAGGAAATCAACCCTTAGAGGATCTTGCTTGGAGTACTCATTGACTCTGTTAGTCATCCCATGATAAGGCTCACTTGTAATTTGATCCAAGTTCTTGGAATTGGTGGTCTTAAAGGCATCAGCAGCAGCCTAAGGAAAGTTGAGGTTCTTCCAGAGACTTGGAGAAGAGCTTACCTGAGCACATATAAACTAGTCAAGCAAGAAGATATTGTTCTGGTGTTAATGGTGTTACCATGGGCAAGGATAGAAGAAGAAGTGGTTCTTTCCCTGCCTCAAGATCCCTACAATCTCCTGCTGGAGAGCAAAGACTCACATTCTTAGAATTAGGAAGCAAGGTATGACTATTGTTGATTAAGTGATGGACTGTGGGGGTGTGGCACAGGAGTTCAGATAGCTGAGACTGAGGATTAATATCTTCTGGAAAGAAAAGTTTCATGGAAGAGCACAAGACTGGAGGGAATAGGCAGAAATCCAAGAACAAATGGGATTGAGATAGGCAGATAGCCCCTAGGCGACTGATTTTGTCATAAGTGATCTGTTCCCTCAAAGATGTCCTTCAAGCCTGGGCTACTCCCATCAGTATCACCTTTGTTTATTAAGAGTTATGTGAGAAGAATCAAGAGCAGACCAGACAGGGAGCATTTCCTGTAGCCAGCTTTAGGGTCAGGAAAACCTAGATTTGTGTTCTGCCTCTGATTCATACTGGCCGTATGCTTACTAGACCAGCAGTTCTCAAAGTGGAGTCTGGGGACCTGGGAGTCCAAACTCTTCTCATAATAAAACTAAAACATTTTAATTTCTACTACTATAAACATCAGGAGATATAACCCACATAAACAAAAGCTCTTTGAGAGATTCTTAATAATTTCTAAGAGTGTAAAGAGGTCCTAAGATCAAAAAGTTTAAGATTTGCTGTACTAGGCAAAACTCTGATCCTGTGAATTGCTGAGAAGATAACAACTTTTGTTGGTAAAAGGAGTTCGCTGATCCTAGAATGCCCTATACTAATGAAATCACAAGTTCACTCCCTAACTCTATACTTTGCCAAAGAAAAGCTCCAGGGAAACATGGTCTGCCAATCAATGATCTTCTCCAAGGTGACTTATTCTACTGGACAACATTCTCTTCTTTCTAATTTCTTTAAGTTTTGAATGAACGATCATGCTTTATGGACAACAAATTACTAAGACTGAGCATATATTAACAGAGTTCAGTATTGTAATCAAATAAAGCTTACAACAAAGTTAATTGGCTGTGTATTTAATGATAGGAGTAATTATTACTGTACTTTGTGGTAATTAGTCATGCATAAATGGTAAAAGAGGAGGAAGAAGGGTGTTTAAGTCCTGACTGCATCCTGCAGAGGCAGAGGTACAGATCAAAACAGATCCCTGTCTAAAATCTCTCAGTATCTGAGCCCCCAGCTCACAGAGATACTAATGATCTTTTCCCCTTCAAATTTCTCATAGCACTCAGGTCCTGAGGCAGCTGGTGGCACATGGATAGTATGCTGAGCCTGAAGTCAGGAAGACTGACAAAGTTTAAATCTTTCCTAAAATACTTCCTAACTATGTGATCCTGGGCAAGTCACAACCTCTGTCAGCCTCCCTTACATTAATAGCAAAAAGATGATTACAGCATCTATCTATCTCTTAGGGTTATTGTAAGATTTATATGACATGGTGTAGGTACTATCAAAATGCTTATTCCCTCTCCCTTTTTATGCTTTGTTTGTTCAATTGTTTTTTAGTATTCTCTGATTCTTCACGATCCCATTTGAAGTTTCTTGGCAAAGATACTAAAGTGATTTGCCATTTCCTTCTTTAGCTCATATTACAGATAAGGAAACTGAAATATAGAGGGTTAAGTGCTTTGCTCAGGGTCATGCAGATTGTAAAAGTTTCAGGCCAGATTTGAACTAGAGAAGATGAGTCTTTCCCACTTTTCAATCCTGGCACTCCATCCATTGTGCCATCTAACTGCCCATGGATTATTTTACCTTCTAATTATTTGTGTGTCAAAGCTACCCACTAGACTATGAGCTCCATAAGACAGTAGAAACTGTGACTTAACTAAATGCATTTCTTTGGCATTTGCTCTCAGTAGAATGAAGCTTGGAGTGGGAATACTACTAGATTTGAAGTCAGAAGACCAACATTCAAATTTTAGCCCTGCTGCCTACTCCCTATACGTTCTGGAGCAATCCTTCAAGTTCTTTTGTCTGTAATGTGGAAGATCCTTTTAAGGTCCTTCCCAGATCAATGATTCTCTGAGCCCAGATGTTTAATAAATAACTACTTAATTGAAATTTGTTTTCATGGCGATACTTCCCAAAGCTGACTAGAGCACTCTCAGGAAGGTATGAATGAGTGAGATGAACCTTTTATGAGAAGGAAAACTAGCTGCCCATGGAAAAGATAAACTGATGTGAAATTTGAGCTTATGATACCGATATCTGTAGTATATCTCACCCACTGAGTTAAGCAGCCAACAAAAACCCATTCAACAAACATTGAATAAATATCTACTATGGTTTAAGGTGATCTGGAGAACAAGGTCATGGAATCTGTCTTAGAAAAGTCATTTATACATCTTTTCTGCTTATATTTTTCTCATTCTGAAAATTAGAAGGTTGAAGTAGATGACTTTTGAGGTCCTTCCAGCTCTAGAATTATGAACCTATAAGTTTTCAGTCTAATTGGAAATTAAAGGACCTTGATCTGAGTCTCGCTTTTGCTATTAAGTGGCTTACTGTGCAAATCTGAGCAAATTATTTAGTCTCTGGGTCTCAGTTTCCAACCCTATAAAATGAGGAGGATTGAATCAGATGATCTTTAAGATAAAATGTAAGCTCTCTGAGGGCAGAAATTTTTCATTTTTGTCTTGTTTGTTGATTGGTTAAGGCCCTTTTCAACTCTAAGTTCTAGAATTCTTTGAAATGATTATAATACAAAAGATACAATAATGAATAAGAAGTAAGATGAGTGCCTAAGTGGACCATGACCAAGTTTGATTGTCTTCTCATTTTAAGATCAGTTTAAGTACCAACTAAAGAGTATATAGGTGGGCAGGTGAATGGAAAAGTGGAAGGGAAATATATGCCATCTCTTCTGCTGAATAAATTTAATTTTTCAGTGGCTCTTCTTTCCCTTTATACTTTTTTTCCCTTTTCTTTGACCTGCTGTTGAAAGCTCTTTGCCAGGCTGATGCTACTATTTAGGCAGCTCGAGAAAAGTGCCTTTGTTAACACATTTAGGGTCTGACTTTAATTTCTACAGTATTCTCTTTAATAACAATGTCTAATTAAAACATCTGTTAAAAAGTCTGTAACATTAACTTTACAGGGAGAATTTAATAGAATTATATTGGAACTGCGGGCATTTAACGGGCTTCCTAATTAGGCTTTTCTTTAAAAAAAAAAAAAAACCAAAAACATTACACAAATTAAAATCCAGCCTCTTTTTTATTATAACATAGACTGGTGGTCAGAAAAAGGCTGGCTGCACAAGACAGAGGGTAGAAGAGAGAGAGTCAAGGGCTGCTAGGACAAAGTCATGGTAAAGAGATAATCAGAAGGTCCCAGTGTGGCACTTCCACAATGGGTCTAAAAGTCAAATTGGACCACAGGGGTCCTTTTCCGTAGCATCCAAGTTATAAGCAGCAAAGCCATACAATAGAATAGAAATTGCACTGGATATTGCATCCAAAAATACTGGATATAAAATCTAATTCTGCCACTTGCCACCTGGGTGAATCAATTTCCTTCTTTAGGACTCAGTTTTATCCTCTCTATAATAAGAGAGATGAACTAACTGTTCCCATGGTATCTTCCAGCTCTGAATCTATAAATCTGTGCCTTTTGAGAGTCAAGGAAAAGCACTACAAAAGCCCCAATGCCAAGCAAAGGTTGGCTAGGGAACGTGGGAAGAAAAGAGGAGTCTCTCACTCAGGCCACTGATTTTTTCAGGAAGCATAGATCTGGGCCAGGGATGAGCTGTGAAGAGAGCATTAGGCATTCTCTAAATCCCCTTTAACCTAATAGTTGGACAACAAATAGAACTGGATTCTCACCATGGTCTGTTTCAGAAGAAAGTTTGTTTGACCTGGAAAGAGGTTCCTAGCTAGGACTTGGCTGATGTCAGCTCCTTCTTGCCAGCCACTCCATTCCAAAACAAACTTTTACAATCTATTAAAAGACTATCAAGTAGGTTTGGAAGCTTACTGCCTGCTGCTGGGTGGCCGCTACCATCCTGGCATCTATATGAGAAATGGGTAGCCCTTGCAAGCCCAAGGGAGACGTGAGGCCTAAAGCATGAACTATTTGTTCAAATAGAAATGGAATCTGGGAATACTGTTTCTCCTCACCAAGAAGGCTGATCTATGAAAGGTGTGAACCTTGGCTCCCAGTGACAGGGACTAGTTTCATCTTCTTCCAATCTTCCCACCATCTCCAACCTTAATCTCATCTCTTACGAGCCTTCCCTAACTCACTATCTCCTTAGTCATTGACATGAGGGCACAAAGATACCTTGGTTTAGTGAGTGTTGAATGAGATCAGCACAACCAGATCTGAATCCTGGATCTCTCACTTACTAGCCATATGCATAATTACTTATGTGGTGTCCACCTTAAGTCTATCCAGTCCTCAATACTCACTCATAATTTGGGTACTTTAAGAACAGATTCATGATTCTCTGTGGATCTTCCGTCTTAAGACTATAGTTCATAAGTCTCCACTAGTATGCTTACTATCAATAGTCAGTCAGAAGCTACATTTAGCTCAAAGTAAAGGCATTTACTGAAATAAAATAATTAAGAGTAGTAGACATAAAACTTCTCCATCATAAATCTAGGGTGTACTCTCCTACAAATATACACAGTGGGAATAACAGGTGCGTTGGGACAGTTAATAATTAGAGAGACACACATATTGGCCAAGGTAACCCATATCTCAATAACCTAATGTCATTTTTCTTCTTATAGGACCCTCATGCTTCTCTCTCTAAGCATAATGTGTCTCCTGGGCATATTATACTTTTGAGCCTCCTGAGCCAAATTGGTTCAATTTGCTCCTAAAGTGGACTTTCTTGGACTGAGCTCTCTCACATAGTTTGTGAATTGCTGTGCTAAAAGATACCACTGTTAATGGTGGAAGGGAGAAAAAAAATATACTTCCTGCAACCATCCTCAACTGAATTCTGAAAGACAAGCAAGGGAAAGGCAAAGAAATCTTTCCTTTCAAGTGTTAAGTTCTTCCCCTATAACTAGTACTTTTCTATATTAACAGGATGAATGAATGAATAAATGAATGGTCTGCTTGAAGAAAGATTCTTCACTTGCTTTTGTGGACTGGACTCCATTGGCAGTCTCATGAAATCAATGAACCTCTTCTTAGGATCATGTTTTTAACTGCACAGAGTAAACACATAAGAATGCAAAAAAAAAACTAATATTATTGAAATAGCCATTGAAATATTTTATCAAAATATTATCAAAACATTTTCTTAAATTGTACAAAAAATATTATCAATTACCAATTTTTAACAAGTTCATGGATATCTACATTAGAGAAGGTCCTACTTTTTTTTTTAAGAGCACCTCCTGAGTGACAGATTTTTCAGTCAGCCAATATTTAGCATCCTTAGAATTCCATCCAGAAACTGACTGAACATTACCTCTTCTCCCAAAGAAATAAAAAGTGGAGCTTTTGTTTTCTTTAACTCTTTAACAACTTATTATTTCTGTTACTTGCCCTTTGTATCCTGTAGTCCTCTGATTAATGTCCTTTACCCACTCTATTTAATTTATCTGATTCTCAAAACCCTTCGTCTGTAAAATGAATACCATACTACTTGCACTAAATTACCTCACAGAATCCACAGGATCATAGCATTTGGAGGTAAAGATACCTTATAGATTACCATAGTTTTCATTTTTTCAATGAATAAAAATCTCTTTTCTCTCCCTCATTATCTTCCCACTCTTTGAAAAAAGAAAAAACAAAATCCTTGTAACAAATATGCATGATTAAGCAAAATAAATTCCTACATTGGCCATCTCCAAAATATATATCTTCTTGTCTGTACAATGAGTCTATCACCTTTCTGAAGAAGATAAGTACTGTGCTTCATCATGGAATCATGAGAGATCATTAAGTTGATCAGAGTTCTGAAGTCTTACAAAGTTGCTTGTCTTTACAATGTTATTGTTAATTTATGCATTGTTCCTCTGGTCTTATTCCAGTCTTCTAATTTTACAGGCGAGGAAACTTAGATCCATAGTGGGGAAATAACTTGTCCAAAATTCACCAGTAGTCAGTGGCAAAGCTTGCTCTAAATTCACTTTGCAAAGCCAGCATTCTAATTCAAAATCTAATTAATTCTAATTTTAATCTTTAACTTCAATGATCTTTGAGATAAATGGAAAAGGTAATATATAAACATGTTTCCTCTTTTTTTCTCTAATATTATCTTTTTTTAATAAATAGCATTTTATTTTTTTCTGATTACATGTAAAGATAGTTTTCAATATCCATTTTATAAGATTTTAAGTTTCAAATTTTTTCTTTCACCTACCATTATTTTCCCTCCCCAAGATGGCAAGAAATCTGATATAGATTATATATGTGTAATCATGTTAAACATTTTCCACATTAATCATGTTGTGAAAGAAGAACCAGAACAAAAAGGAAAAGCCACAAAAAACAAAAAAAAAGTGAAAATAGTGTGCTTTGACCTGCATTCAGACTCAATAGTTCTGTCTCTGATACAGATAGCATTTTCTGTCATGAGTCTTTTGGAATTATCTTTGATCAATGTATTCATTTTCTATCTCTTTCTATCATGATCATTCTTGTCATCCCAGAAAGGCTTCCCTTGAGAGCTCCACTGATTGACTTGTTATTTATTTTCTCTTATCCACACTGGGCTTTTTTGGGGAGCCCATCTGCCTCCTCCCACTGTCAACTGTATTATCAATTCTAAGAATGAATCCCATCCATTGACTAATTTCTTATTCTCTTAATTTTATTATTATATTGTCATTCTTTTCCTTCTGCTATTTGAGACTAAGAGCCAAAGGGATTGAATTTTGCCTTTATATCCAGCTTGAAGTACCCCTTTTCTGCCAAGGATCAAAGCAAAGTCATCACTTAGTGGGCATGGGCACAGGCATGGGCATGGGTATGGACATGGGTGAGGCTCAAACTGCAGGCAATCCCAGTTAGGACAGTCAATTAGTACTATTCAGACCTATAGAGAATGATTTCAGAGAGGCCTGGAGAGACTTACATGAACTGATGCTAAGTGAGGTGAGTAGAAACAAGAGAACATTGTTCATACCAACAACAAGATTATGTGATGATCAATTCTGATGGACGTGGCTCTTTTCAACAGTGGGGTAATTCAGGCTAAATCCAAAAGACTTTGATAGAGAAAGCCACCTACAAACAGAAAGAGCAATGTCAAGATTGAATGGGATCACAACATAGTTTGTTTTTTTTTAATCTTTTTTATTGTTGTTTGCATTTTGTTTTCTTTCTCATTTTTTCATTTTTGATCTGATTTTTCTTGTGCACCATGATAACTGTAGAAGAATTGCACATGTTTAACTTATTGGATTACTTGTTGTCTAGGAGAGGGGGTAGAGGAAAAAACTGGAACACAAGATTTTACAAGAATGAATGTTAAAAATTATCTATGCATATGTTTTGAACATAAACAGCTTTAATTTTTAAAAAATAAAAATAAAAAACTATAGGGAAGGTCTTTGGTAACTGATATAAATTCCAGTCTTGGTTGCTATAGATTCTGCTTGTACCCCAAGCTTGTTCCTGAATCCCCAACCTTGTACCCATATTCATGACTTTGAATGTCACCTGATCCTGAATTCCCAATCCTATCCCCAATAAATCCCCTTTCCCACTTATATCATTCCTGTCCCTGAATTCAGTCTTGACCTTTGCGTACTATCTGTACCCCTGAATTCTCAATTCTCTTCCCAAGTACCCCAATCCTAATCCTATTCCTAAACACTTAAATCTTGCTCCTGAAATCCCATATCAGTTCCTATAACCTTAACTCTGCTACAAGTGTCTTCTGTCTAATAGAAGTTGTTCGGAGAATCTTTGTTGAATGGATTTCTGAAAAACATTAGGATTAACGTATGGGACCCAGTCTTACCTTTCTTAAACTGCCATTCTAAGGTAGTATGCTGCCATTACTCCCTTATAATCTGCTCTTCCTCATTTTCATCCCTGTATATCTTCTTTAGTATCTCCCAAAACATCAGCAAATGACTATCCGAAATCTCAAACTAGAGATATAGATCCAAAGTCAGAAATCCCAAGCCTCGATACTGGCTAAGTCCCAGATTTTTTTCTGCTTTATGAGGCTCCAAATGGAATCATCCAAAGCCTCACATATTTTCCTATCTTCCAGGTAGACACAGGAATCAGCTGGAATGAAAACACTCTGACTCCTTCATCTTTACCTAAGAACACAATGTTTTTGGAAGCATTCTTGCTCTCTCCTTTACATAGCCTAACCTAGCTGAAAAAAGACTTTGGACCTTTCTCAACTATTTACTAAGCTGCTACTATAGGCAAGAAAACTGCAAAATCTATGCAAGAAACATGTCCTCGTGTAAATAAAATATGTATCTCCTTATTGCCCCTCACATACAACACTCCATCTTCTGACACACTGACTTTTCACTCACTAGCTATCCTCCATTCCTATAATGCTCCCCTTCCTATTCTCTGCTTCCTGGATTCCCTAGCTTCCCTCAAGCCTCAGTGAAATTCCATTTTCTCCAAGCTTTTCAGGTGACCCTCAGTGCTAGTGTCTTTCCTCTGAGATTTCCTCTAGCTTACCTTATATTTATCTTATATGTACATAGACATGAATATATTATCTCTATCAGATTGTAAAGTCCTTGAGGGAGAAGGCTCATTTTTGCCTTTTTTTTTATCCCCAGTGTTTAGCACATAGTAAGTTCTCAATAAATGCTTGATATGAAATGAAAAATAAATAGGGTATGTTTTAAGATGAGGATGGAGCCTTCATTGGATTTCAGAAAAACTTGGAAAGATTTACAAAACTGATGCAAAGTGAAGTGAGAAGAACCAGGAGAACACTATACACAGACAATAACAACAACATTTTACAATGATCACCTATGAGTGATTTAGCTATTCTGAGCAATACAATGATCCAATCTAATTCCAAATGACTTATAATAGAAAATGCTATCCACTTCCATAAAAAGAACTGATGGAGTCTGAATGCAGATCAAAGCATGCTTTTTGTATTTTTTTGGTCTGTTTCTTCCTTCTAATGTGGAAATATGTCTTACATAACTACACATATTTAACCTATATCAAATTATTTGCTATCTTAGGGAGGGAGGGAGGAAGGAAGGGAAGGAAGAAAAAATATGGAACTCAAAATTCTTTTCAAACGAATTGTTAAAATTTCTTTTTACATATAATTGGGTAAAATAAAATACTACTAAAAAAAGGAGGACACTAGCAATTGGAGGATCAGGAAAGACCTCATTAAGAAGGAAGTAGAACTTTGAAGGAAGTTAGGTTTCTAAAATGAAAAGGTGAGGAGAGAGGAAGGGAATTCCAGGCCTAAGTGGCAGACTATACAAAGGTACCAAAAAAGATAATGGCTTTTATTTTGTTCATAATCTCTACTTCTTCTAAAATTAATGGTTTGTTTAAAATTTATTCTTCAAGTCTCAGTAAGTCTAGAGGGCCATACAGGGGGTAGAGGGCAACCACTAGGCAAGTAAGCATTAATCATCTGGGCCAGAATAGATCCCCTCCTTCAGGAACCCTGATCAACTGATGTGGTCACCACAGTCTAATGCTCATGTTTGTCTCACTAGATTGAAAAAGTGTAAATTAAAATCTGTTGGCCCTATTCAATGAAAAATCCAATTGCTCTGATGTATTTACATGAAAAAGAGATGGGATTTTTGCTTTCTGATAGCATCAGGAAGATAGATAGCCTCTATTTGGAAAAATAAAAGAAGCCATTTTTTCTTTCTATTTCCTAGATAGAATTGCATTCAACACCCTGCAGCTACAGCCAAACAAAGCAGAAATCTTACTGTGCTCTAGACCTGTCTCTATATGGGCAGAAATAGCCCACTCTACTTAGGGTGAAAGAAGCAAAGAAAGGGAAAATCTTCATTCTTAATAAGACTCATTTAAGTTAGACATGCATGGAGTCTCATAAACTAAAAGAGAAATAAAATAAACTTTTCTCCTCTTCCCAAATTGCCTTCAAGCACAGGAAAGTAAATCAAAAACATTGTCGCTATGCAATATCTGCTTTTAGATTGGGAGGAGATACATTTCCAATGTTGAACTCCACAGGAAAAGGTCATAGAATAAGGTCATATTTGTTAAGTACTTACTTCATCATAAGTTTGCGAAGCATCATCAGCCCCATTTTGTAGAAGAAATTGAGACTTAGAGGTATAAAGATATGTTTTATCCACTGTCACCTAATTGAATGATCAACCCAGGTCTGGTAATATAGTCAGTCAGCCAATAAACATGTTTAAGGGTCTACTAGGTGCCAGGCGCTGTGCTTAGAGATAAGGATACTAAAGTCAGTGTCTTATAATCTAATGAAGGAAACATCAAGAAAACAAATATGTACAAGCAAAGTATATGCAGGATAAATAGGAAATAATTAACAGAAGGCAAGTACTAGAATTAAGAAGGGTTGAAAAAGGCTTCCTGGAAAAGATGGGATTTGGAATGGAATGGAATTTAAAGGAAGTCAGGGAGATCAATAATCAGAGCAGAGAAAGGGAGAGCATTCCAGGTAGGAGGGACAGTCAGAGAGCATTCCAAAGAGGACATACACAGTGTCTTGTTCATAAAACAATCAGCAGGTCATTGTTACTGGATAGAAGTTGTTATTTTATCCTTTGTTCTGAAATAGAACCATGATATCAGGGAGGGGATGCCATGACATACAAATGAATTGGATTTAAATGAGGGAGGGCTGGGCAGGGTCTCCTGCCTCACTTTCCCCTCCAGAGCCTTCTGGGTTCAGTGGCCAGATATAGATCAGAACGACTGCAGAGACCCTGGATGCAGTGGGAAACTTGGCTTTTTTAAGTGAAGGTCTTCAATAGGCTTCAGTTTGACTGAGGCTGTACCTACTCAGTGATTAGCAATTGAGATAGCAATTGAAGCAAAAAATTTCCTCTTTCACATAGTCCAACATATATATCAATCAATCAATCAATTGATGAATCTGGAAGGGGAAGATCTTCAGAAATGCCAAAGCAGAAATGACTGCTATTTGCATTCAATCTGAGTCAATCAGGACCCAAATAATGGCCAAATGGGGCTTAGTCTAGGACCAATAGGTGGCCAATGAGAATCAGATTGGTCTTGGTTTAAGACGATCCTTAAGAAAAAAATTTAGTGTAAACCCCAAGATATCTTGGGAGGGTTCAGAATTATCTGTAGAGAAGTAAGATCTAAGAAGATTGGAAGGTAGAAGAAAGCGAGATTATGAAGGGCTTTGAACACCAAACAGAGTTTTGAATTGGATCTTGGAGGTGCTAGGGGACTGTGGAGTGGAAAAAGTGCTGAATCTAGAATGAGAGGACTTGGATTCAAATCCCACCTCTTCCACTAACAACCTGTCTCAGATACTTAGGAGCTATGTAATTCTGGCCAAGTTACTTAACCTCTCTCCAACTCAGTTTTCTTACCTGTAAATGAGGGGGTTAAACTCAATAACCTCTAGGGTCCCTTCTAGCTCTAAATCTTTGGTCCTCCAGATTCCAGCTACAGTGCAGAGCCCTCAGTACCAACCAACTGCTCCTTCCAACTTCTAGATGAAGGAGAAATAAAGCTTGGGATGCATACTTTAGGCAAGAAGAAGGGTCAACTCCTATCTTCCCTGAGGTTTTCTTCTTTCTCTATTAGTTTTAAAAGGGTAAAGATTCTGAGTGCCTAATCCATAATAGATGTTTAATAAATGCTTGTATGATGAATAAGAAAGGCCAGGGTGCCGTGCATGTGATTTTTCTCACTTCTCTGACTTGAAGCCCCACTCAAGAAACCTGGGAAAATATTTGCCTCAAATTCCCCAGGACACTGAGATCAATTTCTCCCTTGCAAGTATAAATATCATGATGGTACAAAGAAAAGTATAAAAGGAAAGGAAATAAAGCAGAAACATTGAATGAGCAAACAGTCCCAAAGATGAATATGCTGATTCCCTAGAGCACTTCCAAATATGAGGGCTCTTCTGGCAGATTCCTTCATTCAGCATAAATACTTTTCTTAAAAGATTATTCTCCCCAGAAATTAATTTATACATATTTGGTATCAAAGTGTACATGGACCAATATTATGTGTTACATGTTACATGTTCTTTTCCCCAGTAGCATATTAGCTCCCTGAAAGCAGGAACTGTTTCATGCTATAATAGTGCCTGGAGTTTAGAAGGCACTTTTTAAAATGTTTCTTGAATTGATTTGAATTTAATTGAAGTTTTTTCTTTTCCCAATTCCTTCTACTGATCAAAGAAGGAGTAACAGAATGATGTATTTCTGTGACTCTCTTCTCTGTGTGTCTCTCCGTCATCTCTTTATTCCTTTGCCCCTTCTCCTCCCTCCCTCTCCCTTCCTTCCTCTCTCTCTCTCTCTCTCTCTCTCTCTCTCTCTCTCTCTCTCTCTCTCTCTCTCTCTCTCTCTCTCTCTCTCTTCCTTCCCTCCTCCTTTCTCTTTCCCTTCCTCTCTTCCCCTCCTTCTCTTCCTTCTTCCTCCTCCTCCTTCTCTCTCTCTCTCTCTCTCTCTCTCTTTCTGTCTCTGTCTATTTCTGTATGCCTCTCTCTGTCTTTGTCTATTGTTTTTAATGGCAAAGCAATGGATTTTGAAGGTAAAGAGAGGCAAGAACAATATAGAGATGGATGCAGGGAGATGCATACATGTACACACACATACATACACAAATAGATAGACAGGGGAGATGATCCTTATACTATTATACTCTAATTGTGTAATAGTATCAGGATCATCTCCCCTGTGCAAAGTTTTCAGAGTCCTCTACATCTCTTTTAATCTTACTAATCCAGTCTCTCTGCCAGTTACTAGCCAACTTCATACATATCTACAGGAAAGTACCATTTACTCTCCTTATTCATTCAAATATGAACAGAAGAAGTGGGGGGGGGGAGGAATCTCAGCCTTCACTACAAAACCAGAGTTAAGCTCATAACTAAAAAGCCTGGCACCAAAAGTAAATCTCCCTAGAACATTTCTTGGGGAAACAATTGGGTAAGATAGCTGGAAAAATCTTTGAACTCTGGGCACAAAAATAGCCCCATAATGGAGAGACAAAGATTATGGGACATCAGCTGCATGGGTGAGATACTACAAGGCTGCTGTGAGGAAGAGAACATGGGGGGGGCATGCTAGGGAGTTCAGCTGGGGAAGCAAGCCCACTCCAAGCAGATTCTCCAGGCCAAGGTCTGTCCCCAGACTCAGCTTTTGCTAAGCAAATCCCAGAGGTGACCAACATTTCAGAGGCATTAGAAATTACAGTTCAATGTGTGGGCCAATTCAATTGGACAGCCTCTCATTTGATAGTTTCTTCTGTTCAATTACCACTAAAATTTGTCAGATGGAACCGAAGGGTTTTAATGCCAGTAATTGCTGTACAAAATGCTCTGTAATTGGTCTCACCAATGAATCGGAGGAGCCAGATCAAACTCCATTGAAAATGAATCTGTCTCTCCCCTGAAGAGTTCAAGAGAGAGTTCTCAAATACATTCCCCAGGAAAATAGTTACTTCAGGCAATGCAGTTTCATTTTAAAATATTTTTTAAAATTTTTACTTAAAGTTTTGGAGTTCCAAATTCTATCCTATCCTCCTTTTTCCCCTTCTCCCTCCCTGACACAGCAAGTAATCTAATATAAATTATATATGTGCAATTATATAAAACATGTCCATATTAGCCAATTGGCACAAGAAAAGTTGAGTAAAAGAAAGAAAGTGAAAGTAGCTTCAGTCTATACTCAATCAATATCAGTTCTATCTCTGGAGATGGATAAGCTTCATCATTAGTCCTTTGGGAATATATTAGATCATTACATGGCTAAGAATAGCTAAGTAATCCACAGTTCTTTATCAAACAATATTGCCATTACTGTGTACAACATTCTCCTGGTTCTGTTCACTTCACTATGTATCAGTTCATCTATCTAAGTCTTTCAGGTTTTTCTGAAATCATTGTGCTTGTCATTTCTTATAGTACAATAATATTCCATCACAATCACAAAGCACAGCTTGTTTAGCCAAACCCCATTGATGATCATATCTTTGATTTCCAATTCTTTGTCAGCACAAAAAGAGCTCTCTAAATGTTTTTGTACAGATAGATGCTTTTTCCTTTTCTGAGAAATCTTCAGGATATAAACCTAGCAGTGGTACTGTTGGATTAAAGGATATGCACAATTTTATAGCCCTTTAGGCATGGTTCCAAATTGTTCTCCAAAATAGTTGGATCAGTTCATAACTCCACCAGAAGTGCATCAGGTTTATTTTTAAAGCTTCCTTAGGAAGCAAATTTGTTTCTGTTTTGCTATTTAACTGCCTCTGTCTCCAAAAGTTTTGTAATCCATTCTGGTGACCTTATTCTAGGTAAGTATCAGAAAGTGAGCACCTAATTTACACACATATATTGTATCTAGGTTTTATTGTAACACATGTAAAATGTATGGGATTGCCTGTCATGGGGGAGGGAGGGAATGGAGGGAGGGGGGGATAATTTGGAAAAATGAATACAAGGGATAATATTATAAAAAAAATTACTCATGCATATATACTGTGGAAAAAAAATTCTAAATAAAAAAAAAAAAAGTGAGCACCTAGATCCTCTGGAACTCCATAAGATAGATAGGAGAGGTCAGGACTGAGTCAAAATCAACCATTCTGAAGTCTAGGGTGAGCAACATAAAATATTTCCTCAATTAAGCTGGGGAAGAGGAGCTTTAGAGAATCCTGGTATGGGGAAGCCACTGTTTGTTTATAGAGGCCATAGTTGAAGTGACTGAGAGAGAAAGGTGAGGATTAGCCAGGGAAGAACCTGTCCAGAGTGTAGCTGCAGGACTCCATTTTTTCATCTATAAAATGGGAGAGTCCTACATTAAATCTTTTCTGTAAAAATAAAACACAATAAGAGTGTTAGACTGAATAGCTTGAGATCCCTTCAAATGCTATACCTATGATCCTGTGATCTTACAATAGTAGAGAAGCCTTGTATTTTAATATGTTATTTTTGCTTAGTAGATGCTAAGTTCAGGTTATTTTTATTTTGCTGAAGGGCATGCAAAAGTTTTCAGCACCCACCACATCTCAGTTCCCTAGGACAAAGTCCCCATTACCCCACACTAAGTATAATACAAGATCAGTGATGTGTCTGAATCTCTAAATTCTCTAAAATCTCTAAAAATCACTAAAACAAAGAGAATCATAGAATTTAGAGCTGGACATGAACTCAGAAACTATCTTATCTATACACATGCGCCATCATTTTATAAAGAGGGAAGCTAAGACTCAGAGAGTGAAGAGACTTGTCTGGGGTCATTCAAGTCATAAGCAGCAGAAGCAAGAATAGAAGGAATCCAAGTCATTTCCCCCACTTGATGGTCTTGTTAGTGGTTAGTGCTTTGTGTAATATTGTGTAGAGTGCGGAAAGTCACAGAAACAGCAATGAGATAGAATATCCCTTTTGAGGAGGAAAGAGGGCATTAATTATTTCTGACATCCTTCAGACACAGTACAAAGATAAAGAGACTAGGCTGGAAGCTTGGAGGTAACGACATCATTGAGATAGTGTCACATAGTAGAGTCAAAAGTCTTGGCTCTTTCTCTATGACTATAACCTTATATAAGTCTTCTCTCCTTTCTGAGTTTGAGCTTCCTTATCTGTAAAATGGAGCCAATGAAATTTGGTCTATACTTCCCAGGATATATGAAAACCATGAAAAGTTCTAGAAATGAGAATAAAGGTGCTTGTTCCAGGTTCTTATCCTACTGCCTCCCGTGGTCCTAGGCCAAGGTCCATGTGGGAACATGAAGCTGTCCCAATGCCTGGCATTAATTGGACACGAGATATTCTCTCCCTAAGGATTGAATCATTTGTCATGGTTCTCCACTTCCTTTGGCTTCTTGGAACTCCAGGCACTCAGCATGGGACTCTGAGGAAACCATTTTACCCAGGATGATCCCCCAGGTTGGCTGTGTCCTGAAAAGATGACCAAGCATCAAACCTAACCCTAGGAGGTCTGTCACAGTGGCATGGAACCATGTACTTTCCCATGGATTCCTGCTTAATCCTCCTGCTTGGCCAGCCAGAAACAAGAAATTCTCAGAAAACCTGGAAGTGTGGAGGCCAAGGAAATGAGAATCGGTGGGAAATGGAAACCTCAAAGAATCACAAGTAGAGTCTGTGGTCTGCCTCATGCTGACATATAGGATGTCCCTTTCCCTTTTGGAGGAGAAGATCCAGGAGAAGCAAATAAGAATATTATGAACTGGGAAGAAAAGAGTGGGTGGTCCCAAGGGATCACAGAAAGAACCCTTGGCCCCTTAGCTACTTAATACCTGCATGAGCTCGAGTGAATGACTTCTTTCCTCTGGACTTTTTTTTCTTAGTTCATAAAATAAGAATGAATTTAACAAAATGAATCATTAAGCATTTCGTAGATTCCAAGTAATGAACAATATACTAAAGTCAATCAGTCTCTGAGCTCAGGAAACTTATATTCTGATAGAGAGAAACAACAGGGAATCCGGGTTGAGGAAAGGAATTTTGGTCAAAAACATCACAGAAAAATTGTCATATCTTTTCTAGTAGCAATGGAATTATTGATGTAATTATTGGAGGCAGCTAGTGGCATAGTTAGGGTTGGGCTTAGAATCAAGACCTTAGTTCTAATCTGGCCTAACACATTTAACTAAATGTATGATTCTGGATAAGACACCTAATCTCTGTCTCAATTTCCTCAACTGTAAAATGGGCATAATAACACCTCCCTCAAAGGGTTGTTAATGAGGGTCAAATGAGATAATATTTGTAAAGTGCTCAGCAGTGTCTGACAAATAGTAGATGCTATTTAAATACTTGTTCACTTTCCTTTTCCCTCCCCCTATTGTTCCTAAAATAAAATATGGAAACATTGATGGAAATATACAGGGTCTGAATAGCAAAGGCAGAAGGCAGAAGACAAGATGTCCTGAATGGGTAGATGTAAAAGATGGTCTTAAGATGGTTAGCTATAATGGCTTAGATTCATTCACTAAACCTGCTATCTTAATCCCAAAGCTGAGTCATCCAAAAACTGAGTCAAATATTATAGTGCAGCAGAGAATTTGGCTAGCAGGGAATGTTGCCTCTCTTGCAATTTAGTCTTGAGTCTGTCCATCTTCAGTCTAGTTGGACTTTGGTAGGGAAGGACCCTCAAGTACTTCTCAGACTTACTCTCCAGTAGGTTGTAGGTCCCCTCAAGGCCAGTCTGTTATTACTCTAGGATAGATTCAAATTCACATTGGTGTAATAAGAAAGGTAGGTAGTTTAGTAGATAGAGCTTTTGACCTAAAGTCTGGAAAACCTAAGTTTAAATCTGATTTCATTCACTTATTATCCCCATTTTACAGATGAGGAAACTGAGGCTGCCAGGTTAAATGAGTTGTATGATCCTGGACAAGTCATTTCACCTGTTAGCCTCAGTTTCTTCATCTGTAAAATGGGAATACTAATAGCACCTATGTCATAAGGTCATTATGAAGATAAAATGAGATAATTCATGTGAAAGGTTTTACAAACCTTAAAGGGCTATATAAATATTAGCTATCATGATTATTTTGCAGTGAATGATATAAATTTAGGCTCAATGTTAGCAAGTTGGGGGGGGGGGAATCTTCTTAGCAGTAATGACTATGTAGAAATGGAAAGGACTGCCATAGGAGTTGGTAGATGAAAGACCTTCAAGCAAAGGCTGGATGACCACTTGCCTATTTGGGTACCTCCAACCTATACTGGATGGCCTCTGAGGTTCCTCCTGCTTCTCAAAATCTATGATTCTGTACCTTTCTCATTTCTGTTGTGTCTACTGCTAGTTATTGTGATTTTGTGTTGCAGAGTTTCTTTTCATAATTTCTCTACAAACAAACTTTTAAGAATATGAACCACAGTTCAGCTCTATAACCCTAATATCAGCCTGTGAAGACCAAGTTAGCACCCTGGATACCTTATAATCAGCCGGAGTCAAGATAAGTAAAAGTCTTTGGTCTTTATTCTTGGTTTTTACGGGTAGAAGTGAAGGGGATGGACACAGGATCTCCACGACCTCCCTTCTCCTCCTTACTGCCAAAAGTGACTCTGGCTAGTCTCACTCCACCCCGTCATCCCTCCTACAATTCTCTGTATTCACCAAACGATTGAGCTAGCACAGAATAGTGGGAAGAGCCATTTTCCAAGAATATTCTAATAGAGTATTGTCCAATCGGTAATTAGCCTTAAGTGCTCAGTTGTCCAAGTGTACCTACTCAGAGTTTCAGTCCTTTATATTAACCCTTTCTTAAAAGAACATGAGATTTGGAGACTGAAAAAAATGGACTAGAATTCACATTATACTATTTACTACCTACATGAACTTGATGTCTTAATTAAGTTACTAAACATCTCCAGGACCTTCACATCTTCTTAACCTTTATAATCAATCTTGCTTGCTTGCTTGGTTGCTTTCTACTCTTAATCTTTATATTTTCCCCTGCACCTTCCTTTAGGTTTCTTAATGTTTCATGGATGCAGCACATAGATTGTCCAACCTTGCTCTTGCTACATGCCTGCTACAAGTACAAGAAAACTTCACATTAATACAGCATATTAAGATTTTCAAAGCATTTCCCTCACAACAACAATGAGAAGTGAGTAGCCCAAATATTATAATTCCTGTTCTATAAATGAAGAAACCAAAGCCCAGAGTGAGGAAATAAATTGTTTAATGTCACAACTACTAAGTTTTGGAACTGGGGTAAGACCCTAGTTCTCTTATCTCCACATTCAGTATTCATTCTACTTCACCATCCTACTGTTATCTGTACTGTCTTTTCTCCCTAATCTATGCTCTGCTACTTTCTAACAGTGTTATGTTGGATAAGTCACATCCCCTTTATTGGTTTCAGATTTTTCATCTGTAGAATAAAGGGATGAGGGGAAGAGGGAAGTAATTAATATACTTATTGACTGCTAATGTTTCTTCCAGTTCTAACATAAGAGGATGGAAAAGCTTTTTTTTTTTTTTTTTTAATTTTGTGGCTGCTGTGTTCAGCATTGAGAGTACAAGTACAAAAGTGAGACAGTCCCTGCCCTCAAGGTGAAACAACACATATAAGGGAGTGGCAATCATGAAAGGAAGTTTTTCTCTGGGGAGTCATAGGAATGATGAATTGATCCATAGGACAGCCAACTGACACACCCTTTCCAGAAGGAATAGGGACATTGATTTGATAACTATGACCACAGCAGGAGACAAAACTGAGTGGGATGTGCAATGGCAAATACATGGCAAGAAATCTGGATAAACAACCATGAACTATAGCCTAGTTTGATGCAAACTACACATAATGGACTGAGTTTGCACTTATTTATTCACAAAACTAGACAGCTCAGCCCCAGGGCAGGAGTGCCAAAGCTGAGTGAAAGACTGACTATATGCCCCATGTGGGCAAGGATCAGATTTTTTCTAAAGTTCTTCCCCAAACACCTAGCACAGAAGGACAGAGAGGTGGTGCAGTGGATAGAGAATCTGCTCTGAAGTCTGGAGGACCCGAGACCTCAGACCCTTAGTAGCTGTGTTACCCAAGCTGAATCACTTAACTCTCTGCCTCAGTTTCCTCATCTGTAGAATGAGCTGGAGAAGGAAATGACAAACCATTTCAGTATCTTTGCCAAGAAAACTCGTGAAAAGTCAGACACAACTAAAAGAGCTCAACAACTATAATAAATTTATACAGGAGAGTCTTGTTGCAAAGGAATGATAGGAAGGCATATCACTTCACTTGAGAACCTTGCAGAGGGTTTTGTCTGGATCTGAATTATAATGTAATATAATCAGTAACCCTGTGGTATCCAAGGCCTAAGGCTAATTCACCCTTGACGTTGCCTATCTAGAAACATGTACCATGTTTCTGTGCCATGTCCCAAATGGAATCTTCCAGTACTGAAGGCACCTTGAAAGATGTGATCATAAGATTGCTTATCTAGATCCAGGAAAACATCAGAAGCCATTTAGTCCAATCCTCTTATTTTACAGATGAGGAAACTGAGGCCCAGGAATGTATAGTAATTTCTCAAAGATCACAGATAGTATCAAAGGTAGCATTTGAACCTAGATCTTGTCATAACCAAAAGACCAGAGCTCTTTTGACCACACCACAATACATCTCAGGAAAGGCTCATGGGTTTCCCAGCTCCCTTAAATCTGTAATACCCTCCTACCATATTTAATTTTACCAAAAAACAAAAACAAAAACAAAAACAAAAACAAAAACAAAAACCCATGAGAGTCTCCAATGTGAAATTAACATGCAAAAACCTACTTTCAGGGTTTGTCTTTTCAAATCATTCAGAAATGATTGATGATGGTGAATTCTCCTCCCCTTTAAGGGGTGAGGGAGCAGGGAGAGTAATTAAATTGTTAATTAGCTCTTATGGGAGGCTACATGGTTAGGTGGAGAGAGCTTGGCCTGGGAGAATTCAATCGGAAGCCCAATCCCTGACTTCACTCAGTTACTTTGGGTCAGTCATCAGCTCCTCCCTGTCCCTCACCCCCCTCACAAAGACTTCTCCAGATCCCTGCCTCTTATTTCCCATTACTCACCATTGGGCAGTGTTCAGAATGTAGCTCTTTAATCCCTCCCAGGAGTCACCACTGAGTTGGGGTAAGAATGACTCTTCCAGATCTCTGCCTCTTCCTTTCCAGTGTTTGGAATGTCATTCACCTTTTCCAGGCTCTCACCTGCCCCCTAGCCTCTCATCTCCCAGCATTTACCACTGAGCTGCTTTTAGAATAATCTACCAGCTTTTGGCCTCTCCTCACTACCTATGTTCTCTATGAAAGGCAGTAATGGCTTATTGCATAGAATTAGGGACTGGACTTAGAGCCCATTTCTGGTCCTTACTATCAAAATGGGCAGTTTAAGAGAGATAGAGACAGACACACACAAATGTGTGTGTATATAGAGATAGAGATAGAGTCATGGGGTATGTATATCTATGTATACATATAAATATATGTATATATACATATACACATATTAATGCATAACCTATGTGTACATATACATATATAAACTCATTCGTGCATCTACACATGTATATATGTAAATATGCATGTATATGTACACATTACACTTGAGGGACTATTTGATAAAGCTAAATGGACCACAAAGTGACCAATTTCCCGTCCATAGCCTCATTGTACTCAGAGTCATGAAATTTCAGTTCTGATCTTGATTCCACTCCCTTACTACCTCTGTGACCTTTTGAAAGTGATTTTTCCTCTCTGAGCCTCAATTTCCTTATTTGTTATAAGAAATGACAATCAGGATGGTTTCAGAAAAAACTGGAAAGATTTATATAAACTGACACAAAGTGGAATGAGCAAAACCAAGAGAACACCGCATTCAGTAGCAGCAGTATTGCCCAATGAAGAATTGTGAATGACTTAGCTATTCTCAGCAATACAATGATCAGAGATAATCCTAAAGGACTCATGATGAATCATTCTTACTGCTTCTAGATAAAGAACTGATATTGATTGAATACAGACCAAAGAATGCTTCTTTTCACTTTCTTTTTTTTTCTTTTATTCAAGTATTCTTGAACAAAATAATATAGACATGTTTTACATTATTGCAAATGTATAGCCTATATGTGATTGCTTACTTTCTCAGGGAGGAGGGTTGGGAGGGAAGGATAGAATTTAGAATCCAAAACTTTAAATGAAAATGTTTAAAAATTGAAAAAAAAATTTCTCGTTTATAAAATGAGGATGTTGGACAAGATAATTTCTAAGATGCTTTCCAGTTCTAGTTCTGGGATTTTATAACCAAAGCTAACAAGGGTGTGAACAGAAGGATGGTCATTTTGTTAGTATCCAGTTAGCTTCATAAAATAGCCACTCGTCCATATATATTTAAAGTAAGCTGCAAGGAAACACAAGACAATATTTCTTCAGCAAATAGGTCAGATTCCAAGGCTCCATTAGGAACTCTAATTCCAATGGAGGGGCATGGACTGAAGGCCTCTTCACCAGCAAATAGGAAATTTAAGAGCACAAAGAATCATAGGCTGTTGAAGCTAAAAGAGACCTTAGAGAAAGAAAAATAGGCAATGGCTCTGAGTTGGGAGTCAAGACCCTCTTTCTTTGTCCCAATTCTGTCAAAAATTTACTATTTAGCCTTACCTAAATCCATTCATCTTTTTAGACTTTTGTTTCTTTCTCTGTAAAAGGAGGGATTAGGTTGGATATTTGATCCTAAAGTTTTATAATCCCATGATTCCATTGTATTCAATATTCAAAAAAGGCTAAAAAGGCAAGCATTTCACTAGTTAACTGATGATATCTTTGGAAATGAAACCTAGGTCTCCTAAATTTCAATCCACTTTTGTTTTACTTTTGATTTTATTCCGCCATACCAAAGTCCCTTACAGCTCCATGATTGAAAGACTCCCCTAGGAGAAGGAAATCCAGACTTGTGGTTTCTTTAGTGTAATGAAATGTCAAGATGGGAAGTACCTCCCCAAAATGTAGAATGACAACTCCCTTGAAGCCCAGAGTATTGGAGAGATTCCTAAGGAGTGGCAACATGAGCTGATAGATAATATGTCTAAGAAGCAATACTTGAACCCAGATCTTCTTGACTTAAAGACTATCTAGCTACTCATTATGCCACATTGCTCATAATAGGTACAAATCAATTTTTCTTCATATTTGCAAAAATGTGTCTATTTTTCCTACCTTTTAAAAACATAGTCATGATTTTTGAATTTGAGAAAATAACTTACTTCATATTCAAAGATGTTATGAAATCTTCACCAGACGTCAGCTAAAATTTGTTCTTTGTTCTCTAAACAGAAAAGTTCTCAATAAAGTCTATTTGTACCTTTCATCAAGTCTTGCCTCCACAGCTCGAACTACCCTAGCTTTTTGCTTTCTGGGGGTATCCTAACTATTCATTCTGAGAAGGAATATAAAACAAAAAAGAAATTTAGTATAATTTTTAAAATAAAATATTAGAGAATTAGAGAATGGGAAGAATAAAAAAAAAGAAAAAAGAAAGAAAGGAGGGATTTCCTGGCATTTAAAAAATGTACCTTTCTCAAACAGATCAATGACAGAAAAGAATCCATAAATAGCAAAATATTCACAGTAACCAGATATTGGAAAACAACAATAAAATTGGAAACCTGGAATTACAGAGAACCAATTGTGCTATAAGAATAATGGAAAATTATTTCACTGTAAAAACATGAAGAATTCAGAGAAATATGGGTAAATGTAAATGAACCAATGCAAAGTAAAAAAAGAACCTGGAGAACAGTCTACACAATGATTACAATAAAACTAAGCCAAAAAAGCGCTAAGAAGCAATAGAATTCTGATTAATTCTAATAAACAATCTCTGTCCTAAAGAATCCACGAAAGACCAAATCTGCCTCCCTTCAGTAGAGCAGTAGGAACTATGAAGGAGGAACAGGATATATATTGTCAGATTTGTTTCCCATTGGTAGGTATTGTGTAAAAATTTTCTTTCACAAGAAGGATGAGAAACTATACCATAGTATAAAAGCAAAAGTTAAAAAATAAAATAAAAGCAAAATTCAAAAATATAATATTTTAAAAATAAATGTACATTTCTGTATATGGCAATCCTGTTCCTGAAGAAAAGGTAGCCCTTCTGAGCAAAGGTAGGGTGCTATGGATGTAAAATATTGTATACACTGCCAAATTTGGTTGATATGTAATTTAGTTTTGCTTAATTTTTTATTCTTTTTTTTTCTTTACTATAAGACATGACTCTCTGGGTAGGGATAGGAAAAAAAATAAAAAGATTCAGAAATGTATTTTATGCAAAGAAGAAAAGGTATCAGTAAAAAAAAAAACAAAAAAAAAAAACTTAAATTTATATTTGAAAGACTCCTCCCTGCCCTATTATTTTCCTGTGCACAAGAAATCCTCAGTAGTTGCCAACCTTGTCTACCCCTAAGCTCAGATTTGCCAATAAGACTGGCTCACTCCCCCAGGCCATCCTCTCCAGCATAGTGGAGAGAGAAGGGAAGGAAAGAACAAGTCAGTCGACTGATACTCAAATGGGATCCCAGTATCCTAACCCTTGCCTAGCTTGTTTTGTGTGCAAAGCAGTCACCTTGTCCAACCTCCCCCTCCCCCAATTCTTCCCAGGAGTTCCTCTAAAGTCTGGCCCTTGGACCAAAGCAACCTGGGGAGCTCCATCCAGGAAGTGCTCCCACCGCAGATGGATGGAGCTACCTAATGCTGGGAGACAGGCCGCAATGCTTCATCCTTCTCCTGATCTCTTAACTACTTCAGACACACACTGAAAACTCCACATGACAGAACAGCCTCTCGATCTTTTCCCAGCTCTACTGGCCACTAGGACACTTTGTTCTTCCATTTCAACTGGCAAATTTTTGCTTTGTTCAGCATTCAGGGAATTAAAGAGGGAGCTGGAAGAGCATTGTCTCTCCCAACTCCAGGATTGTATAGGACTTTTCCCCCACCCCCCAAGGAAATATATGTCCTTGAAAGGTTGGGAGAGCCACAGAACTCTGGGGAAACGGAGATAAAAGCAGAGTTGCAAAAGCTAAGGGCTTCTCTCTTATAGGCTCTCTCTCCTTTCTTTGTCTCTCCTCACACACACACTCAAAGAAATCACCACTCTGAAATCTTGCATTCTCAGTTTGCATTAGGTAGCTATGCAAATAGTTGTATGTTAATGAGCACACACATTTGTAATTCACGCATGTGCAAGCACTCTCATGGACACACATTTCTGGCACAGACACATGTAGGCAGATTCGCTTATATGCACATTCTCACATACATAGTAGAAAGAGATCTGAACTGGAAGTCAGGAATCTGAGCTCAGTTCCTACTTTTGACACTGACTATCCAGTGAACCCAGGAGAGCTACTTAATCTTTCCCAGCCTCAGCCTGTGAAATGATGGTAAAAATATCAATAGCACCTAATTTGCAGGGGTGTTATGAGAACTCAATGACAATATTTGTAAAGTGCTTAGCATTGTGCCTAGCACATTGTTGTTTAGTCATTTTTCTTTCAGTCATGTCCCACTCTGCACGATCCCATTGGAGTTTCCTTGGCAAAGATACTAAAGTGGTTTGCCATTTCCTTCTCTAGCTCATTTTACAGATGAGTGACTTGTCCAGGGTCCCACAGCTAATAAGTATTTAAAGCCAGATTTGAACTCAGGAAGATGAAATTTCCTTATTCCAGCCTAGCCCTCTGTCTACTGTGACAGCTAATTGTTCCTTTCTCTATTCAGTGTTCTGTAGATTATTGCATAATGACCATTATCATAATATGTGTACATGGACAAATGTATTGCACAAACACGGATACATGCATGTATACATCTGCATGCTTATACACATGCACTCACTAGTATCACACTCAGAGAAAAACATTACATCTATACCCTACATGCAAGGGAAATAGAAACTGAAAATACTAGCAGTATCATAATGATTCCCAATTAAAATTAGAATATAAAAGGCAAGGAATTTGTCTGCAAAATTAAAAAGACCACAGAGAGGTCACTAAGAAAGCTCTCCAAGCTTGTTTAGCAAAATATGCCACTGTGTACTAACAGTTCTGTGATTATTATACCAAGTATCCATTTTTTGTTGTTGTTGTTCTTACTAATAATTGTTTGATTTCTAAAATCAAGTTGCAGAGTGGAACCCACAGAGCATCACTATTGTGAGAAACTTCTATTGTTTCATTGTCTCAGGGCGGGATGGGAAGGCATAGAAATGAGGTTATTAGGAAAAGGCAGTTAGTTATTAAAGGGAATACATCTGGGTCATCTAACCTAAACAACAGAGAGATACAGAGACAGAGACAGAGAGACAAAAAGAGACAGAGACAGAGAGACAAAGAGACAGATAGAAAGATAGAGACAGAGACTGAGAGACATTGATAGAGACAGAGAGACAAAGAGAGACAGAGAAACAAAGACAGAGTAGTTATATGTTGGTATGTAAACACTGATTACTAGCTCTCTAAGAGCTGATAATTTGGGCAAGGAGTGTGTCTTTTTAAATCCTTGTCATCCCAGAATCTAGTCTAGTGTCTTAAAGAACAATACTTAAAAATGATTGGTGGATAAAATGAGGCAGGTGGGAAAGGAAGGACAACCATGAAGAATATGGCTGTGAATTGATACAAAAGAAAAAAGGCAAAATCAGAACAATATACACATTTTAAGTGATGTAACTTACAAGAATGCTCCTGTAAAAATAAAATTAAAAAACATAACAAGACCATGAGTAAATAAAATGGCCAGTTTTAGCTCTGAAATAAAAATTAGAAAGCATTTCTTTCTCTTTAGTAAAGAGAAGTACAATGGGTGAAGAATGTTGTCTCCAAACAGGATGCCTGGAAATGAGGTTATTAGGAAAAGACAGTTATTAAAGGGGATAATGTTGGATCATCCAACTTCCAAACAAAAGAAAGAGAAAGACAGATGTAGCCACTGTGATATATAAATTTATTATATTATGTTGTTATATCGTGTCATGTTATACTATGTTACATTATGTTACATTGTATTATTATTGTTCATGTCTGACACTTTGTGACCCTGGTTGAGGTTTTCTTGGCAAAGATACTAGGGTGGTTTGCCATTTCTTTATCAAGCTTATTTTATAACTGAGCAAACAAAGTTAAATGACTTGCCAAGGTAACATAGCTGGTGAGTATCAGAGGTCAGATTTGAACTCAGGACTCAAAATCTGGTACTCTACCCATTATATCACCTAGTTTCCCTCACCTCTACGCCTCTTCAATCTCTATGGTCATTTGGGAATTAGAGTTAAAGCAATCTTAAATGTAGTTAAAATTCTGAGCCTCGCTTCTTTCTGAGGAAGAACCTCATGTGAAAGTCCAGAATAAAGTGAAGTCTATAAGGAAGCCTAAAAGCTGATAAGGAAGAGGAATGCCATCTTACAGACACCAGTGGCCCATCAGCTTCATGGCAGCATCATGGAACAATAGAAAAATGCCTAATTTAGAAGCAGAGGAGGTGGCTTCAGATCTCATCTTAGTCTATATGTTTCTGCTGTGGGACCCTGAGCAAGTAATTTCACTTCTCTGGGAGTCAATTCCTCATCTGTAAAAATGAGACAGTTAAACTAGATGCCCTTTAAAATTTTGGGATTCACTCTATAACTGTGAAATAGAGAGAAGCTCAATACATCTAAATAGCAAAACTCAATTCCATGTGAAATCAGGAAAGAGATAGATACTTTCTTTCTATGTATCTATCTCATTTACAAAGACAGAAGAAATATTGAAAAGACAAATAGCCAACAATAATGCACAATGTCCATTGGTATAGTACTTTTAAACATTCCTTCAAACAAAATAGGTAGAATATTGCCCTCATTTTATGGGGGTAGGAGGGAAATAAATCACTTAAAAATTGACTTGCCTATGGTCACTTGGCCAAGAAATGTCAGAGCCCAGATATGGACCCGGATCTTCTGATACGCAAGTCCATCAGTATTTCCACTGCACCAAACTGGTTATAAGAGTCAGCACTGTTGAAATAACTATTAATAGAGTGGAATAGATCTCCTTTGCTGAAAAGATTGAGGCCATGTGACGTCAGCTTGCTTAGTTCTATAGATTCAAAGATTGTGAGAGTTAAAAGATGTTTTAGAGACTATCTGACTTGACCACTTCATTACAAATAAGAAAACTAAGGCTTAGGAAGGGAACTGAGAGTATATTTTATGTCTTATAGCTAGTTAGTGTCAGATTTGGGCCTTGGATTTAGGTGCCCCCATTCCTGGTCCACTGCAACATTTCTAGCCCTCCAGTCCACCTCTCTGGTGACTCTGGTCAAGTTACTTAAACCTGCCTTTCCCCAAGTGTAAAATGGACTTATCTCCCAGAGAGGTTGTGACATTGCAGAGCTGTTGTAAGGATTTAATGAAATAATGTTTGTAAAGTGCTTCACACAGCCTCACATATAGGAGGCACTTAACTATCTGTTTCCTTATTTCCTTCTTTCTCTCTGCATATTTACTCAAATTGACTCCTTCCTTTTTCTTCCTTTCTGCTCAAGAAAATACCTCCACCTATATCCTTGATCTCATATTCGCCTATGAACTCCATCATCTTTGCTCCACTGGCTTCTTCTCAAACAGCTCCAATTCCCCCAGGTCTCCTCTATCTTCTTGACTTTATTACCTCCTCAAGCTATTGTCCCACTTCTCCCCTAGTCTACTCCTGATTTCATTACTAAATTTTTAAAAATTATTTATTTAAAAATTATCAATATTTGACTAATAGGATAGAAAATTAAAACAGGACAAATGCTGGAGGGGATGTGGGAAAAAATGAGACATTAATGTACTGTTGGTGGAGTTATAAACTGATTCAACTATTCTGTAATTTGGAATTATACCCAAAGAATTATAAAACTATGCATACCTTTGACCTAGTAATACCACTACTAGGTCTATATCCCCCAAAGAGATTTTTTTAAAGGAAAAGGGCCTATACACTCAAAAATATTTAGAGCACCACTTTTCTGGTGGCAAAGAATTGAAAATCGAGGAGATACCCACCAACTGGGGAATGGCTGAACTGTGGTATATGATCATGATGAAACACTATTGTGCCATAATAAATGATGAGCAGGATGCTCTTAGAAAAACCTGTAAAGACTTACATGAGTTGATACAAAGTGAAATGTTCTGCGTTCAAAGTAAAAGCAATATTGTAAAATGATCAGCTGTGGATGACTTAGCTATTCTCAGCAATACAATGATCCAAGGCAATTCTGAAGGACTTATGATGAAAAATGCTATCCATCCCCAGCGAAAAAATTGATGGTGTCTGAATACAGATTGAAAACTACTTTTTTACTTTCTTATTTTTCTTGAGTTTTTATTTTGGTCTACTTTTTTACACACACACACACACAAAAAAAAACTAATATGGAAAATTTTTGCATAACTACACATTTATAACCTATATCAATTTTTTTTGTCTTTTTAGTGTGGTGTGGCAGTGGGGATGGAAAAAGAAAGAGAATTTAAAACTGCAAGTTTTAAAAAATGGATGTTAAAATTGTTTTTACATGTAACTGGGAAATATAAAATACTAAATAAGCTCAAAAAAGTATCATTATCTTTTAAGTCATTTCATTTTCCATCATATTCCACTACTCCATCTCTCAGAGAGCCATCCTTTATAACAAAGAATAAGAAAACAAAACAGTTGAGCAAATCTAACCCAAATATCTGCTGAATTTGATATTAAATGAGGGATTCCACACCATAGCATCCCTTCTCTGAAATGAAGGGAGGGAGCACGAACCAACATTTAGCATCATCTGCACTCACTGCCTTCACATTTTCTTCACTTCCAGTCACTCCTCAACCCTTGGCAATCTGGTTCCTGTCTTCACCATAAACTTTTCTCAAATGTCTCCAGTTACTTTCTAATCACAAATCCATTCTCCATTTTTCAATCGTTATTTTCCTTGATCTCTCAGCAGCTTAGGACACTGAGGATTCCTTTATGCCTTTTTTGTTTCAACATCTAATCAGTGGATAGTAACTACAGTCTCTGTAGCTATTAACAAAGCAGAATATGTGGACCAATCTTCTTCTCTAGCATCCCTATCTCCATTTCACCTGTGCCAAAAAGGCCAAAAGGGAGAAGCTTCACATAATAAGGCATAATAATAATGTCTTACCAACCCTGCACCACTCATTGTTTCAGGAAATTAAAAAGTGATTACTGAGGATTAAAGCAATGCTAGGTGCAATGATTATGTACCAGACAGAACAGAAAGCCTTTTTTCATAAATAAAAGACTGCTCTTTTGGCATGCTCACCACTAAGACAGCCAAAGTCTGAGCTTCTGTTCCTGGCCTATATGAGTCATCTGTGGATATCATTAAACACCAGGTGCTTTCTCATTGACAGTCCTCATCTTATCATTGGAGATCTCATCTTGTCAGGACCCGCAAGGATGAATGGAAGCAGAACTGGGAGGTTGCTTCAGGTGTGATTTTGTAAAATCATAGAATATCTTCCAATGACCATTTCAGTCCAAACATCTTATTTTGAGGATGAAATGACTTGGGGTCATAAAATCATAGAATTAGGAGGATATTTAGAGATCTTTCTAGTCCAATCTTTCTGCAGATGAGTAAACTGAAACCCGGTTGCCCAACTTTCTATAGTCAGCTAAGATCAGAGCCAGAATTAAAACAGATCTTCAGTTTGCCCAATGAAATGATACAGCTCTCTTCTCTCCCTATCCACTACCATCCATACACCTGGAGCATTAGATCAATGGAAGAATGGTTTCTTTTCTGAGGTAGGGTAATATCCCTTTCCTGGAGAAGAACTGAAGCAATCAAGAATCCATCTACATGGAGAAAATGCATTTGAATACCACATCAAGAAAAAGGAGAACCATTGGGAAGATTTTGCCTTCCTTATTCACCATGCTGGCACCCGAACTCCAGAGGAAGAGACGCCAAAATGAGACAAAAGAAAAGATCTGGGAGGATGAGAACTACTTTGGGATCTCAGGGAAAGAGGGTTCTTTGCTGCTTATTAACTGTCCCTAATCTGATTTGTTCTCTGGGGACTACAGATCTGGGCCACCAAAAAAAAAAAAAAAAAAAATTGTGAGAGGCTACATCAGGGCAGAGTGGGAGGTGGGGGTGGCTGAGACAGCATTCTGTGTCTAAGTGAGAGTGGAGCGATCAGGTTATCTTATTTCCCCCCCCCCAATACACACACACACACACACACACACCCCTCTCTCCCCTCATTCACACCAGGTATTTTGGGTAACAAACCAGGCAAGTCAGGGACCTTTGAGCTCAGACCTACCTCATACCCACCCTTCCTGATTCTAAGCCCTTGGATTCACTCTCCTCCCCAGAAAGAGGCACAGTAACGACTGAGAAAAACAACCAAGGAGCTGAAGAGGCAGATCTCCCTCATTCTCCCCCTCTAGGCCCCCTTCCCCTCCTCTGCCTCCACCTCCTGCTGCCTCTGACAGACCCATGACTCTCCACTGGTGATGAATGAGCGGCAGATGCCAGCCTGCCTCAGGAGATGCACCCACACACATTGTAAAAATCAAACGCACCCTTTCATTTTGTTTTGCTGAGGTTAGGTGTTTTCCACATTCCTATTGTCTTTGGGTTTTATGCCACAAAAGCTTTTTTTTCCCTCTGTCATAATCCTGAACTCCCAATGCCTGCATGGAAACGCCAATATAACTTCCAGCAAAGACAAGGGAGAAGGAGGGGGCCTGAGACTTCAACTGAAACCTAAGAAGGTCTCACAGTTGGCAGAGTGCTTACTTGTTCATTACCTCATTGGTCTCCATGATACTCCTGTGAGATGGACGCAGATTATTATCACACTTTTACAGATGAGGAAATGGAGGTTGAAAAAGGAAAATGACTTTAGCACCTTACCAGTAAGTACCAAAACCAGGATCAGAACTTGAGCCCTCTGACCCCATCCAAGTCCAGGGCTTTCCTTGATACTCTATTTTATAGTCAATATTTGAGCATTGATACCTCCCTATCCCCACATCAAGTATTAGCTGTATTAGTCTGCAATATATCTGGGTCATACCATCATCAGATTCTTATCAGGACCAGACCCTAAAGATTGTCTAATCACAGAATCTCAGTGTGAGAAAGGATTTCTGGAGCCATAGAGATCTTTTTATTGTGTTCATTCATTTTTCAGTGTATCCGACACTTCGTGATCCCATTTGGGGTTTTCTTGGCAGAGATATTGGAGTGGTTTGCCACTTCCTTCTCCAGTTCATTTTACAGATTGGAAAACTGAGGCAAACAGGGGTAAGTAATCACATAGAAGTAAGTGACTGAGGCTAGATTTGAACTCAGGAAGGTCAGCCTTGCTGACTCCAAGTCTGGTGCTCTATTCGCTGTGCCACCTAGCTGCTTGCAAAATCTACACTCTCATTTTATAGATAGAAAACATGAGATCCAAAAAAAGATAGATTCATCTAAGGTCAAGCAGCTGGCATTTGAATCTGATGTCGTCCATTGTACTTTTCTATACTTTTACCTGTTCCAGGCCTGCATGAGTCACCTGTGGATGATACCTATTTGACATGATATACCTTCTCATCAATAATCCTCATTTCTGGTCTGATTGTTGGAGACCTTGTCTTGTCATAACTTTACCATCGTGGTAATATGGGCAGGAATTTAGGGTGGGAGTCTGGAGGAAAGATTATATATAGAAGCAGAAAGAGGATGAGCTTTCCCATTTTGGAAGAGCCTCTCTGGATGAACACCAGGCCATACTAATCTGTCATTGCAGTGTCGCCTATCACTTCCCAGAACTCATTACAGATAACTACTGAAGCTTTCCTATTTTGACATCATATATTTGCATATCATCTTACATTTCCCCATAATTTCTGGATAGCAAGGGTAGCACATGTGAGTAGTGCCCCAAACTGAATGCCCATGCCACCTACTTCTAAAACTTGAGAAATATATTTTTGTTGAATGAATGAATGTATGAGTGAATGGATGAATTGTTCCTTGGTTGAACATTGATGAAGTGTACAGAGACCTGTCTCAGGTGTTGTCATTTTAACTTAAAGTCTAGTGAGGAATAAGACATCAACACAGATACATGTACTAAACACTATTATACAATATGCATTAGTGCAAAGGCAAAATACAGTGTTATATTAGGTACTTGATAGGAGAAGACTTTTCTTTTTATTCATCTTAGAGGATATGACTCAAGGAAATCTTTGCAGAGAAAAGCCATTTGAGTAAAGCTTTAAATGGTAAGTAGAACTATAACAGGCAAAGATAGAGATGAAGGAAATTCTTAGCATAGAGTTGCAATATGAGCGCAGGTAATAGCTATACCAAGTACAATGTACTTTTGGGAGACAGAGAGTATCCAATTTTTCTGGACCATGTAGCAAATGGAAGAGAATGAAATGAGATCATCCTAAAAAGGTAGAATGACAAAAAATTATGAAGAATTTAGAATGTCCCTCTATCTGTAAAGTCCACTGTGCTTTGGGGAAGTTGTTTGTTTTTTGCACTGGCTATCCCCCAATGCCTGTATGCAGTCCCTTCATATTTCCATGTAGTAAAGCACTTCTCTATAAGATATAATTCAAGCATTCTCTCCTGTAAAAAACCTCTGATTTCCCCCATGTCATAATCATAAGTTGCCTCCCGCTCAAACTACCTTGGATATTTTTTTACCTATTCATTTTAAACTTATGCTGAATGTTATACTTATCTCCCTCCTTGTGAAAAGAGACGATTTCATTTTTTGTTCTTGTAGTCCCAGCAAGGATTCCAGTCCCTAGTATGCAGTAGATGTTTAATAAATATTTTTGAGTCTCTGAACTTAGTTTTAAAAATGTTCATTTTAATAGAATTGGTTTCCTCTGTAATCCTATGCATTTTGTTTTATGAATTTAAAAATATTATTCTGATAAGGAATTCATAAGTTTTATACACTGCCAAAGAAGTCCTTGACACACACAAAAAAAGAATCAATTCCCCTGTTTCTATCTAACCTTCTCATTCACAGAGGATGAAAGAAGGTGCAATAGAGGCTTCTCAGATAATAAATAGCAGGGTGGGTATTTGAATCCAGATCCTTTGATTCTAAATTCAGTGCGCTTTCTATAATATCCCTTTTTTCTCTCTGCATCTGTCTGTCTTTGTTTTTGTCTCTGTCTCTGTCTCTCCAATTTTCCATGTCTCTATCTCTCTTTGTCTGTGTGTGTGTGTGTGTCTTTTTCTGTCTCTATCTTTCTCTTTCTGTCTCTCTATCTCTCTGTCTCACTGTCTCCCTGTCTCTGGCTCTCTGTTTATCTCTCTCTCTGTGTCTCTCTCTGTTTCTCTGTCTCTCTCTGTCTCTGTCTCTCTCTCTGTCTCTGTCTCTCTCTCTCTCTGTCTCTCCTCTCTCCCTCTGTCTCTCTATCTCTCTATCTCTCTCACTGTCTCCCTGTCTCTGGCTCTCTGTCTATCTCTCTGTCTCTATCTCTCTGTCTCTCTCTCTACTCTCTCTCTCTCTCTCTCTCTCTCTCTCTCTCTCTCTCTCTCTCTCTCTCTCTCTCTCTCTCTCTCTTTTCCCTCTCCATCCCTTGTTCTGTAGAAATTCAGAGAAGGGGGAAACCATTAGGGTAAAATTGGTTAGAAAATAATTCTTCAAAGAGGGGGGATAGAAGTTGGCTTTTATAATGGACCTAATAATGCTGACCCCAACTAGCCTTCAGAGACTGGAAGGACTTGGAATGGTGTAAGGCACTATTTTCAGAACCTGATTGGGAAAGAGAGAGGAGGGAGCACAGACCACAGCTCTCCTCCCAGAGAATAATTCAGACCTTTACTACCTGCTGAGTTGGGATCCTGAGCATTTGCCCCACTCTTCCGGGCTTCTGTCCCAAATCAAATCTTAAAAAGGAATCTCTGGAAAGCAGAATTGCCCGAACCCAGCAGCTTTCTTTTGATTCCTAAGCATTATGTTGCTATTTAATAAAAAAAAAAAAAAAAAAACCCGTGTTGTGTCGAAGCTGTGGCGGCAGCCTCAGCGAGTTTTGCTCAGCCTGCTTTATTCCATGTCATTTTCTACTTGGCGGCACTTGAAAAATTAAGAACCTGACCCTGCCTGGAGGGAATCCTCCATCTGATGGGGTCCTTGGCACAGGCACAGGCCTCTCTGGCCCAAGCAGAACCTGCCAATCCTTCAGGGATCTTGGCTGATTGTGTGTTCATGGTGTGTTTCCACCCCTAAGCAATAGACCTGCGACAATCATGGGCATTTGCCCAGAGAAAACAGCAGGCTACACAGGAAAGCAAGCGCAGGTGATAAAACCTATTGGAAAGAACACAAGCCCTGAAGTCAGAGGGTCCTCTCATATCCCAGTTCTGACACTTATTTAACTACATAACATTGGCAAGTCAATGATTATTATTAATTATTATTATTACTAATATTTATATAGCACTTACTATATGCCAGGCACTATACTAAGTGTTGTACAATTTACAATCCCATTTGATCCTCATAACAATCCTGGGAGGTAGATGCTATTATTATCCCATTTTACAGATGAGGAAACTCAGATTAAGTGATGCCCAGGGTCATGCAGCTAGTAATTATCTGAGGTCACATTTGAATTTGGGTCTTCCGGTTGGCAAGCTTGGTGCTCTAGTCACCATGCCACCTACCCTGTTTAAGTTCTCTGTTCTCACTATCTTTATCTCTAAAATGAGGGGGTAGAGATGAGATGACTTCTGAAGTTCATCCCAGCTCTATATCTGTTATCCTATGACTGGAGGGTCCTCCACACACTGCTGGGGGGTCAGTTGAGAATGGCCAGAAACAAGTCTAAAAAGTGATAACGTCAGCATCCTTCCCCACCTCCACTCACTCTATTTGCATTTCTTTAGTGTGTTAAAGTTGACCAAGGGTAGCTAGCATAAGCATAATTATATCCATTTCACAAAAAATGAATTGAGATTTAGAGTGGCTTGTTTATGCTCACAGCATTAGCAAGTAGCAGAGATTACATCCATCCCTATTGTCTCCAAGTTAAGTCTGGGATGGCCATGTGTGCCTGCCCCTAAAACTGATAAAACAATTGACCAGCAAAAGAGGGGAAGATTCTCCCAGATTTTGTCATTGTTCAACATTTCAGTCATGTCTGACTCTTTGTGATCTCTTTCGGGATTTTCTTGAAAAAGATACTAGAGTGGTTTGCCATTTTTTTCTCTAGTTCATTTTGACAAATGAGAAAACAGACAAATTGAGTTAAGTGACTTGCCCAGACTCATACAGCTAGCAAATGTCTGAGGTCAGAGTTGAATACAGGTTTTCCTGACTCCAGCCCAATGCTCTACCTATTGAGTCTCCTGGTTGTCCTCTCCCAGAGCAGAAAAAGGTTAATGCAGATAAAGTCTCCCAGAGTGATGCCCTGTTTGGAGAAACAAATTCATATCCTCAATCTGAGCAATCAAATGTCTCTATCAGTGACATTTATACAGCATCCACTTATAAATAGTCTCCGGGCCTCCCAGGACAGCCAGGCTTTCTCATTTAAAAGGAATCTCTTGGTACCTTAGCAGCAATTGGATTAGCTGAGTCCCAAAGGCCCAGGAGTAAAGTCAATAAGCATTAATTAAGTGCCTACTATATGCACTTTTATAAGCACTGAGATTAAAAAGAAAGGTAAAAATAGAGAAAGAAAGAATTCCATCTCTCGAGGAGATTGGTATGGATACTCCAGAAGGGTTTATAAAGTTGAAATGTCTAGGAAATATAGGGTGGGAGGTCAGGAGGGACAGGAAGGGGAGGAAGGGGGAGAGAAGAAAAGAAAGCATCCTGATTTTTCCCATTACCTCTACAGATATTGCTCTGGCTCACTCCTAATTTTCATTGGGTTCCCTAACAAATACCCTGCTGCTCACTGGGAACAGGAAAATTTTGTGTACTTTAAAGAAAACATAGTGAATACTAAAAGCCAGCCAGAGTTCATCAAGAACAGGCAATGGCAGTCTAACCATCTTTCCTTTTTTGACAATGCATAAACATAATATAGTTAGATTTCAGCAAAGCATCTGAAAAAGCTTAGGTGTCAAAATCACAGGTGACACAAATCTGGAAAAGATAGCAAGCATGTTGGGTGAATAAATCAAGATCAAAAAAAATCTAAAAAAGATCCAAGTTAGAGAGATGAAGTCAACATAAAGAAGATAAAACTGAAGCAAAATAAAGGTAAATTCCCACCCCTCAGTCTAAAAAATCAGCTGTGCAGTAATTATAAAATAGGAAACAAGGAAGATCATAAGGTGAAAGATTTAGCATTAGAACCTTAAAGGTAAATTAGCTCTAATCCTCTCATTTTATAGAGAGGAAACGGAGGTTTGGAGGGTTAGTGTCTTGCTCATCATCATATAATTAGCAAAAAGGAAAACTGAGGTATAAAACAGTTCATATGAAGGACATGTGAGAATTTTAGTGGATACAACTGCAGTATGACACTATGACTCAAAAAAGCTCCTGTAGCTTTAGTCAGTATTCATGGAAGCATAATGTTTCAGAATAAGGGAGACAATGATCCTGCTATATCCTGCCCTCCCAGGATTATTGTGAGGATCAAATGAGATCATAAGCTTAAAGCACTTAGCACCATGTCTGGCCCATAGTAAGTAGTATATACATTTAACTATTACAACTACAATTATTATAAAGACCTCCATAACCCGGCCCCCTCCTACTTTGTCAGTTTTTACATTTTACTCCAACCTTCCATACTACCACATGCATTGTATGATCCAATAACACTGGTCTCTTAGCTGTCCCTCTCACATTCCATTTCCTGACTGGCAGTTTTAACTCACGGTACTTCAAACCTGGAATTCTCTCCTCCCTCATAGCTTCCTTCAAAATCTCGACTAATATAACATCTTCAACAGGAAGACTTTCTCAATTTCTCTTACTGCTAATACCTTTTCTCTGCTGATGATTTCCAATTTATCCTACCAAAAATAGCTTGTTTGCACATAGTAGATTGCATATTATCTTCTTCATTAGCCTGTAAGCTCCCTGTTCCCCAGTGTCTAGCACAGTGCCTATAAGGTGTTAAATGAGGACTAGCATCTCTGGCATGAGGGCTTGCCAAGCCCTTTTTGGAACTGCTCCTCCATCATTGTTGTCCACCTCTCACCCAACACACACTTGTAGCTCCAAGAAGCTGTAGCAGGTACAATGGCCACACCCAGGTAAATCATCCAGATAGACAGTCTAAACAAGATTGAGGGTATCTGACAGGGCTCAAAGCTCTCGGGGGGGGGGGGGGGGTTTCTACTCAAACTACATGAAGAATTTTCCTGGTGGAATGGGAGGATAACAATAATTTATTCCACGAGTCATGAAAGGTGATTGAAGTAGGCTCTGTGGGAAGTGCTTAGAGCTTGGTCAGACATTGAAGATACCAATATTTTCCACTATCCCAAGCTATCATCTTGAGTCTTGTTCTGCCACTGGACTTGGATGACTCTGAAAGACAATAAGGCTGACACCTTTGTGCAACTCTGCCTCACTTAAATCTAGCCTATGGGCAAGTCAAAATATCATCCCTTGATGTCACTGGTTCTCTTCAAAACTGTAGTACAAACAACAGCACAAGAAGACACCTAACAATGCTAGTTGACTGAAAAGAGAGGCAGAGCATAATTAGAATCCAACATTGTCCATTAAGATCAAATAATATATCAAATGAACATTTAGGTTCAACAGAAAAAGTGAAGGGTCTATACTCAAGAGAATTAAATTCAAATCCAGGTATTTCCAATTTTATACCTATATGATGAGGGGCAAGTCCTCCCTGACTCTCAGTTTCTTCATCAATAAAATGAGGGGTTGGACTAGATGGTCTCTATGGTCCCTTCCAGATCTTTATCAGGGATCTAATGTCAGCCCCTTCCCAGCACAAGTTGGGACAGAAAAAGAGAAAGAAACTTCAGGGAAAGAGAAGAAGGCTTTAGGGCAAAGAAGTCCAAGGAATTCCCTTTATATAAGTCATGCAAATCACTTCACTTCCCAGGACCTCACTTTACTCATTTACAAAATAAAGGGGGAGGGTTTGGACTAAATGGCTTCTAAAGTCTAATCCAGCTCTAGATTTCTGATTTCTGTGATCAGAAATTGGATTACACAGGAATGAAAAGTCAAGCACTTTTCCCTAAAAGGTTTAGGAACATCTCCTTACATAAAGTAAAGCCAATCAGTATAGATTTTCATAAGAGCCCAAATCAAATTAAGGATAGGCAGGGAGGTAGAAAGGGTAGTGATTGGGAAAGGAAACAGTGCAAACCTCGATTTTCCTTCAAAAACTTGCCAATGGAATCATCAGTGGATCCATATTGGCCATGCTTCAAGGTTTTTAATCCTACCAGGAAAAATGTGATGGTACAAAGAAAAGACTTAAAGTAAATTTTAATCTGGATTCTGGCACAGAAGCTAAAGTCCATGCAAATAGAAACCCAAACTGATGTGGTCTTGAGCAGATTTGTTTCTCCCAGAAAGATTACTTCAGTATTGAGAAAGCACTCAGTGATTCTATGTTAGGGCCTCTAGAAGATCCCATTCTTTTTCCTCAGCAATGCTGCATTATTCTGAGTTACATATGCTGTACATTTTACAACTACATGCCAAATGAGTAACAAGTCACTCACCAGGACACAGCTTCCATCTAAACAGCATGGGCTCAGAGCCAATACCTCTGGGGCAGGACCCAGGGCTCTTTGGCTGTCTTCTCATGCAGCAAAACCATGAATTCCTGAAAGTTTCATGTTAGAGTCATGAAATAAAACAGTTTAAAAGTTTCTCAGAGAGCATCCAGTCAAATCCTTATCTGTTTGAGCATTCACCTATAATGCCCCTGAGATAGGTTAGAGATCGAAAGAAATAAAGAAAAAACAAAAAAATAAGATCAATAATAAATAAATTTCATAATTTCTGAATATAGATATAGAAGATTTGTGGATAATACCAAGATCAAGAGTATGACCCCATTTCTATATGTAGTTGAGGTAGAATAAATGAATAGGTCATAGGAATTAAGTAGAAGTGGAAGAAGTGAAAACATCAGAATATAAGTTGAAGTCTCCTAGTATGAGGGAAGAAGTTAGGTGGAGAGAAAGACAGCCAGCTAGACGCCAAACTCTTTGAGAAAGGAGGGAGGATGTGAAGGTGAGGAGTCAATAGATTGTAGAATCTTAATTGGATGATAAATTTGGATAGCAGGCATGTCATAAGTAAGGTTCCTAAGTGATGGTAGGATAAGAAGAATATGAAAGTGGCAATGAGGAGCATGAAGTATTCTGACTTCCCTACCGTAGTTAGTTGGAGAGCTTGACGATGTCATCTGTGCTGGAAAGGGTGACCATGGAAGAAGTGACTATGTCATGGGGAACAAGGGCAGGGGAGAGGGATAGAGGGAATCCAGTTTCATTTAGATGAAAGGTATGAGAAAGGAAAAGGTTTAATATGAAATAAAGTTTATTAAATACAGAGCTTCCAGATGGCATGGGAAATGAGGTTAAATGGTTCCAGACAATGATCTGACTTAAAATTGAGAAATTAGTTGTAACCCTGATTGTGATTTTGTGTCCCAAAAACCTTTTTTCCTAGAAAATACTAAACAAATAAAACAAAACACAAAAATTCTATCATTTCCAGAGTAAATCTCGGTTCCAAAATCATCTTTGATTGGTACACAAATGAGGTTAAAGCAGGAATACAGCCTTGGGAAAGGAGCCATAGCCACTATCTTAAATCCCTTTGTTTGTTCTGCCCCGGTGATGCTTATCTTTTAGCAATAAACCTTCACTAATCCTTTATTTTTCTCTGCTCAGCACAAAAGTCCTACCTCTACAATTATTAAAAGCTTACTGTGTACAAAGTCCTTGCTAAGCACTGGAGATACTAAGTTTTAGATAGCACATGCCTTCAAGGAACTTGCATTTGAATAGAAGGAGTACAAGATACAACCTGTCTACAAATAAGTATGATACAAGCAGGGATATGCTGAAGTGAACTTATCTTCAAGGATTCTGGAGTGAGCTCAAAAGAGCCAATTGTTAAATTTTCAAGGTAAATGTTATACCTCAGGAACAGGCAAATGTTACAAAGTAGCATTGATTTATTGTTTTGATGATTGTCTAAAATTAAGAAAGTGATAAAGAAAATGTTAATATAAATTAAATTTTAAAGTGTATCTATCATACTTTTTTGCAGAGCTGATTATTAAATATTTACCAGAACTCTCCTGGTTATGAAGTTCAGTGAATGAGAACAAGACAGAGTCCCATAAAAAAAAAAAATTAAAAAAAAAAAAGAGCAAAATTTGTCTGTTATTTTCTGCCTCATGCCTCATGCAATGTTCTCCCTCTTCACCTTCTACTAGATTCCCTGGCTTTATCTTCTACAAGAAGCCTTTCCCAATCCCTCTGAATTCTAGTGCTTTCTTCCTAGTAATTATTTCCTATTTATCCTGAGTATAATTCTAATTACATTTTGCTTTGTTTGTTGTCTTCCTGATTAGAAAATACCCAGAGCTGAGACATGAAGTATTTCATTCATGGAATAGCTAGGAGGTTGTCATTGAATTAAAAGGATATGTTTAGAGTCATGTGTAAAAAGTATGAAATGATAGGAGGGGCCTAGATCATACAAGTCTTTGAACTCCAAACAGAGCTTTTGAATTTGATTCTGAAGGCAATAGAAAGCCACTGCCATTTACTGAATGGAGGGAAATAGCATATGTGAGATGAGGGAGAAGGCTTGATGAGAACTAGGGATGGAGTTTGACTACAATATAAAAGACTAGCAGAAAACTGTGAGAGATAGGGGCAAAAAGAACTATTAGAGATCTCTGATTTTAGAAAATCAAAGGACCTAGATTCAAATCCTAGTTTTGTTCTTTAGAACCTATGTGAACTTTGAAGCTGCACTTTATATTCAGGGGGCTGGCCCAATCCTGTCAGTGTCCATTCTATAGTGTTGAAAAAAAATATTTTGAAAGATGGAACTACTATGATCAATTCAATGAAAGTTCGTGACTCCAGAAGACCAATGATGAAACACCTTATCCATTACAGAAAAGTAATGGATGTAGAGTGTGGAATGATAAACACCATATATATTTTTTATATATGGCTATTGAGGAAATTCATTTTGCTTGACTATGCATATCTGTAATAAGAAATTTGTTTTTCTTCTCTGGTTTTTCAATGGATTTAGGGGGAATGGATAAGAAGGAGAGAAAATAGATTTCTGTAATTTTTTCAAAATAGATAAATTGGGTTGTTACAGACGTGAAATGTTACATGCATGCTCAGATAAGACCATTGTATTATTAATTTTAATCCAGTAAGCTTTTTTCTATTCTTTAAAGTCCAATTCAAATGTCATCTCTTTCTGGAGGACTTCACAAAAACCCTGTGAGGAAAGCTTCAAGGATTATTACCTCCATTTAAAAGATGACATGCCTTGCCAATAAATCGAAGCAAAGAATTAATAATGATCATGATGGTTTTAGCTGATATTTATATGTAACACTTTACATATTTAAAATGCTGAAAACATCAATAGGTTTTTCTTTCCCTATTAGAATGTGAGCTTCTTGAAAATAAGCTTTCCTACAGTTTTATTTGTATCTTTTGCACTTAGCTCAGTGATTTGAGTACAGTAAGAGATTAATAAATGCTTCTCTTTCATTCATTCACTCCATGCACATGGTCTCTTTTGAACCTTGTAGCAAACCTGAAAGAAAAGCTGTGAGTATAATTATGCTCATTTTACAAATGAGAAAATTAAGGCTCAGAAAAATTAGACTGCCTAAAGTCTCACAGCTAGAGTCACAGACAGTATATGAATTAAAGCCATTCCTGATTTCATCTTTCTATCACACTTCTTCCATGAGAAGTTGAACTGATAGGCCCTAAGACAATAAAAGCTCACCACCCCCTCTTGATTCAGTTACCCATTTCTATCCATTACTACTAGCCTACTGCTAAGCCCAGGTGTCCCCCAGAGGAATGGCTTCCCCACTTTTTTTAATGGCAAGTGAGTATCTCTATGGTTCTCAAAGTATGGTCCAATGAATCCAGGGGTTCTCTGAAATTCTTTCGAAGAGTCTACAAATCCAAAATTGGTTTTTATTTCTAATAGAGTAAATATCTATAAATATAAACCACATAAATAAAAATTATTTTGGGTAGATCCTCAATAATTTTTAATCGTATAAAGGGAACAAAAGTTGAGAACCACTGCCTAGAGAATAGTTTTCTAAAGAGTAGTTAGTTGAATGTTGGACCTGCACCTGGATTGGAATTCTGGCTCTGCCACTAACTACTCATACAACATCAGACAAGTATTTCAGACCCAGTTTATTCAAATATAAATGAGGAAGTTGGATTAGATGGCTTCTGAGGTCTCTTCCAGCTCAAGATCTATTATGATGCCATGGGTCTGAATCTAGTTCGGCTACTTACTATTTTTTGTGACCTTGAGCAAATGGACCTTAATTTCTTCAATTGTAAAATGAGTGAGTTGAACTTTCTTTTCCTTGGGGGGGTGGGGAGTAGCGAGGTGGTACAGAGGATAGAGTACTGGGCCTGGACTCATGAAAATTTCTCTTCCCAAGTTCAAAGCTTGCCCCAGACACTTAGTAGCTGTTTGACACTAGGCAATTCACTTAACCCTATGTACCTCAGTTTCCTCATCTGTAAAGAGAGCTAGAGAAGGAAATGGCAAACAATTCCAGTATCTTTGCCAAGAAAACCTCAAATGAGGCCCCAAAGAGTCAGAGAGGATTGAACAACAACAAGGATCCCTTTCAACTCTGATTATCTGGCCACATTTTTCAAAGACAAATTTTTCAGCACACTGAGAAATGCACAACTTCCAAGTTAGAATAGGAGGGGTAGGATTGGGAAAATGCTTCTTCACAGCTACCAGCAAATTCTGCACAAACTGCCGGGAGATGTATATTTTTATGAGTGCAAAGTCCCCCTAAATCGCTTAGTCTTCATTTGATGGTTTGTTATAGATCACTCATCGCACATGTTGTCTCGGGTGGAAATGCTGAATGAGACTCTGGCAAAATGGCTAATGGGGCCCTAATGCTGGCGGAGCTCATCAGAAACCCGTGAAGACTGCGGCTGGTGACAGGAGCTCCCGCTTCACCCCACCCGTCCCTCCTGGCTCTTCTCAGTGATTAGATGATTGCATAACCTTAATATGAGCCATCTTGCATGATGGGAATTGTGCGGTGGCACCAGCCCTTGCCTTTCCTTGGAGGTGGAAGCTCCTTCTCCTTGTGGAACGCAAGCATTATCTCTGTGCGGCTCCTAATTGCATAACAGTTGCTGTTGGCGAGAAACCGCTTTGTCAGTCAGAACTAGTAGTTTAGTACCGATCCTGCAGCTCATGCATTTAAAGAGACCGTGGATAATGTCAGCTCAGCCACCACTGGGGGAAAGAACTCTTTGTTTAACTAAAGGAATGGGCAACAGCAAAAGAAGTGAGAAATTCTGGGAAAATTCTAAAGGTGCTCCTTCTGTCCTTACTTCCTCCATCTGTCAGGTGTAAAATGTACATCTGTCAGACGCAGGATTACCCCATGTTGTGCTGGTTGGGACCTAAATCTCCCAGTCCTTGTTCTAGAGTCAGGCAATGTTGTATCTGGTTGGGACTCTAGTTGCTTGAATATATGTCACAACCAAATTCAACCTCATATGTTGTTATAAAATCTCAAGTAGGAAATGGATCCATGTAGTAGACAGAGGATCTAGCCTCCCAGTCAGGAACATCTGGGTTCTCCTAATCCTGCATCTGGTGTTAAGATTTGGACCTTACTTGTGATATCACAGTATAAGGAATTCCAGGTGAGAAAACTGTTTTGAACAAAGCAGATCTCCTCGTGTTCTGCAGTTTATAATCTTAGAGTACTATCTGGAACACCGAGAAATTAAGTAACTTGTTAAGGATTACAATTTTTTCTCTGTCAGAGAAAGGAGAACCTAGATGTTCTTGACTGGGAGGCTAGATCCTCTGTCTACTACATGGAGCCATTTCTTACTTGAGATTTTATAACAACATATGAGATGGGCATATTATTGATGATGAAAAATGAGTTTCAGAGAAGTGGTGACTTCCCTATGATGACACTGGGTCAGAGGCAAGTTTCAAATGTAGGTCTTTCTTACTTCAAGGCTATTGGACTGAAAACCTCTCTCCACTAAACCACATGCCTTTCAGTGAACAAGAACAGCTGCTCAGTGGGAGTTGGAATTAGTTGTATACATTGTGCATTAGAAGGTATGAAAGGAAAGGTTTATTATTCAGTAAGGAAGGGATGTAGAATACATGCAGCCCTCCTCCAAACTCAGTCCTGCTGGGCAAGCATGTGAGCAAAGCACTTACTAGGGGGTAGAATCAAGACATTTGGTTGAAGGAGACAAGGCACTCCTATTCCTTCAGCAACTGCTAACACTGGTCTTACAGCCTCTGCAATACTGGCTTGCTCCCCATTGGGTGCTGCTTTGCTGGTCATTGGGAGCTGGCAAGTTCTGCTTTGCTGGATGCTACCCTATTGGAATCTCTGTGGACACTGCTTGGCTATGGTTTCCATTGCCTCCAGCTTCTAACTCAGCTAAAATCTTTGGCTAAGATACTGATAAACTCTTTTAACCCACTCTTTTAGGAAAAGTAGTAACCCTAGAAAACCCTTGAACCAACAGAAGTTTCCCCTGCTTTGATCCCTAAGGTTCTGTGCTCAAAAATTTTTCCTCCTTCTATCATGAGATTCTAAATACTAGAAGCCAAAATCTTTGGAACATAGAACAGAATCATCCCAGCTAACTAATGTCCCTTGGCTTAGTTTTTGGAGTTTTTTTGTTTTTTGATTTTTGACATAGCACTTCATGCCCTTTATCAGAAATCCCATCCTATCCTAGCTTATAGTGACTATCCAATACACTTCACAATTTTTTATTTGCATCCAGGCTAAGTTTTAAATGAGATAATAATATTTTACCTAATCATTATTAGATAGCTCTAGTTATTCAGTGATCCCCAGTTTTTAAACCCTAGGATTTCTCCCATTCACTTATGTACATGACTAGAAAGAAAAAGTACAGAGGCAAGCTCAATCCAGGCATTAAGGTCATTGCCTCTGTTATCTATAAATGGGAAACAAAAGAAAGAAGGAAGGAAGGAAGGAAGGAAGGAAGGAAGGAAGGAAGGAAGGAAGGAAGGAAGGAAGGAAGGAAGGAAGGAAGGAAGGAAGGAAGGAAGGAAGGAAGGAAGGAAGGAAGGAAGGAAGGAAGGAAGGAAGGAAGGAAGGAAAGAAGGAAGGAAGGAAGGAAGGAAGGAGAGGAGAGGAGAGGAGAGGAGAGGAGAGGAGAGGAGAGGAGAGGACAGGAGAGGACAGGAGAGGACAGGAGAGGACAGGAGAGGACAGGAGAGGACAGGAGAGGAGGAAGGGAGAAGAGGAGGGAGGAAGGGAGAAGAGGAGGGAGGATGGGAGAAGAGGAGGGAGGATGGGAGGGGGAAAATGAAAGAAGACATCCATAGTGCTTTAAAATCTGAATAATGCTTTCTATACATTGTTTATCTTGGTAAATGGCAATTCATTATGTTTTTAGTGTACCTCTGCACCTGTGGCTGCTAACAGAATGAAAAACAAATGTTCCATGGTCTTAGGGTAATTAATTACTTCACAGATGTTAGGTAGAAGGGATGGAATAAAAAGAAATTTCTAAGTGAAAGAAAAAGATCTCTAAAATAAACATTGATGAACTAGCTCAAAATGCAATGATCATAATTTTTATCCACTTTGTGTTTTTGGAGTAGATGACACTGCATTATACATCTATAGATTTTGTTTAGGAAACTTTATAGTTTTCCAGGACAAAAATTCAATGTTATATCTGCAAATAGAAACATTTGGAAAATTTCACTATCAATAGAAAATCTTTCTTGTAGTTGGACTTGATGCAGAATATTCCATTATTCCGAAAAATAACTCCTAGTATTTATAAAGATGTAGAATATCCAGTCCTGTAGAAGTAATCAAATCTGGATACTTCTAGCAAAAAAAGTCTCTTGTGAAGGGAAATTGTCTTTGGCATCTTCCTTCCATTTGGCAAGAATCCTCAGGAAGAGAGTCTCCTAGAAACATGAAGTTTGACCCTCCTTTCACAGCTTGGAGCACACAGGTCCTAGCATGACTGGAAGACAAATTCTCTGACTCTGTGTTAGATGGGAAGCGCCTTATTCCTCAAGCTCCTAAGAAAGGAAAGGAAAAGCTCTTTTCCTCTCCAAGATACTCCATCTACTGTAATTGAGGATTAATTCTAGCATTCAAGACTAGAGACAACTGTTTCTATATGGGTGGAAAGACGCAAACTCAGAAATGATCCCTCTACTGTCTGTCCTAGAAAGCCTGAAATTTCTAACATCAAAGTCATATTTTGATTGAAAAATAATTTTAATAAATGTTAGTACTTTAGGAGCAGCTAGATGGCTCAATAGATAGAACCCTGGGCCTGAAGTAAGGAAGACCTGAATTCAAATACAGTCTCAAATATTTACAAGCTATGTGATCCTGGGTAAGAAGGAAATCGAAAGTCTTTGTCAAAGACAGCCTTTTAGATAATATTTGTATGCTGTGGTCCGGGATTACAAAGTGTTGGGAATGATTAAACAATAACAACAATAGAGCAATATGTAGGCATTGTCTCATTATCTTCACAACCCTATCCCATTTGACAGATAAAGAAACTGGAATCTCAAGAAGTAAAAAGACTGAACTAAATTTTATATTATAAATTAGTAAAAAATCCAGAATTAGAATTTATTTCTTTCTAGTGCAAAATCTTGGGTTACTTGTATCCTGCCATACTCCCTGCAGAAAGTCTTTCCTAAGGTAAAAAGGTTACTCAAAGGACTAAAACATTATCCTACTATCACATTCACAAGATTCCAAGACTATCTCTAGTAGAAGACAGAACTCTAAGAGGATAGGATGGATGAGTTTTGATAGGAGGTGTAAAGATCTTTAGGAGAAGTAGTTTCCCCAGAATAAAATAACAGCCAAAGAGACAGAAAAAGGGGACATTGACTGTAGGTTTGGGGTACATCGAAAAACTTTATACTTCATCCAAAAAAGAATAGACCTTCCTGAGACAGATACTGAGGAAACAAGGGCATGATTCCTAGGAGAAAGAAAGAGGTTCCAACATGCCTATTGGCAGAATTTATCTTTCATTCAGCAAAAGTTTTTTAAGCTCTTGTTTTGTGTGAGTCTGTGCAGAAATACTAAGGCAAAAATAAAGTAGTCCCTGATTTCAAGAAGTTTGCATTCTACTGGGGTGATATACTCAGAAAAGTAGATTAAAAGTGAATTCATAATAAATACAAAGTAACTGTGATGGTAGGGTGGGGATGGAGTCTAGCGATTTCAGGCAGATCAAGAAAGGCTTGATGGATGTAAAAGATGGCACCCAAAATGAGCTCTAACGGAAGCTGGGAGATGTACAAGTTGGGGGACAAGGAGGGAATCCATTCTGGTATGGGAAAGAACTCAAAGGGATAGAAGTGGGAAATTGAATTTTTGCCAACAAGTGGTAGGCCATTTTGGCTAGAATATAATATATGGTATCTGTCTAAAAAAAAAAAAAACAGACTGGAAGTTAGCAGCTTGGTGGCACAGTAAATAGAATGCCAGGTCTGAAGTCAGGAAGACACATTTTTTGAGCTCAAATCTGGCCTCAGTTACTTACTAGCTGGGTGACTTTGGACAAGCCACATTACCTCAGTTTACTCATCTGTAAAATGAGCTACAGAAAGAAATGCAAACTGCTCCAATATTTTTGCCCAAAAAACCCCAAAAGGGATCACAAAGAGTTGGACATGATTAAAACAACTTAACAACAAAGGAGCTGTGATGTGAAAAGATAAACTGAAGCCAAAATGGCAAGAGCTTTAAATGCAATACAGAGGAACTCATGTTTTATTCTGAAAGTAAGAGGAAACTGCTAAAGCTTCTTGAGCTTGGAAGTAGCATGGTCAGTTTCTACTTTTGGACTATTAATGTGGTAGCCTGCAGAAAAATGGATTAGAAAGGAGAGAGAAGCAGAAGAACTAGTGAGCAGGCTATTGCAGATGTCCAAGAGGAATATTATAAAGTCCTGAATTTGCATGATGATTATGTGAGTGGAGGGCGAGGGATGGATGTGAGAGATGTTACAGAGGCAAAATTGACAAGACTTGATTAGATATTGGCATAAAAGAGCAATGAGTCAAGTATGACTCTTAGGTTGCAAATCTGAGTGACTAAAAGGATGATGGTGCTCATGATAATGATGATGATACATTAGTATGATGGGTTAGAGAGGAAAATGGAGTCAGAGTAACACACCTCTAGGATACATTCTCCTCTATCCTTGTCCTCCCCTGCCCCTTTTCCCAAATAAAATTAAGAATCTAGCATATTAATAAGGCTTTCCAGCTTCTGTGTTCCTGTAGTGTTTTCCTCAACTCTGTGTGATAAATAGTGAGGGTTTTTACTTGTGTAGAAACTGAGCCCCAAAGAACCAATCTAACTTGTCCATAATATAGCTTGTAACTATCAGAGCTAGAACTAGTATTGGTCTCTTGACCCAAGATACAATGCTTTCTCAATTATACCAAACAGCCTGTCATGTAGCATTTATTCATATTATTGAGATAGAGAAAATAAAGAATAATAGAAAGGCGAAGAGAATGTACTACAAGCTTTCAAACAGCCATAGTAAAGGAGGCCAGCTAATCTTCGATTTCAACGATTTCATGTTAGAAAATAATTTAACTCCCATTTTGACCCTCCCAACAAAACTATTTAGAGTCTGCTGGACCTAGATTCAAGAAAACCTCAGTTAAAATTCTTCCTCAGGAAATTATTAGCTATAAGAGCCTGAGCAAATCACTTAACTTTTATTAGTTTCCTCATTTGTAAAATAGAGAAAAATTTAAAAGATTATTATAAGATTTCCCAGGATTATTATAAGAATAAAATGTGATGATATTTGTAAAGTGCTTTGCCATCCTTAAAGCTTGCAATATCAGTGCTAGCTCTTATGGTAGTTGTTGTTACTTAGTCAAGGTGAAAACAAATGCTCAGAGTAATAGATATTCATTAGTTTCATTTCCTCTTTTTATCACTTAGTCTCTCAAGGGATGTTCATTCAGCAGAGAAAAATAGAAAAGAAACACTAAGCCTAAATGATCCCCAAAGATAATCAATATGGAAAGAGATAGGCAGTGAAATGGTGAGCAGAACATCCAATTTAGAGTAAAAAAAAAAAAAAAAAAAAAAAAAAAAAAAAAAAAAAAAAACAGCATTTGATTCCCAGCTATATTACTCCCTCCCTAAGTGAACTTGGATAAGTCACCTACATGTAGTCTCAAAAAGGGAATTGGGATAATTCAGGAGCTTTTGTGTCATGAATTCCTTTGGCAGTCTAGGGAAGCCTATAGACTCCCGTTCAAAATAATGTTTTTGTTGCCTCCATTCATAACTGAAGGAAATCAAAAGGATAATTTTCAGTCAGAGAAGAATAAAAATCAAGATATAATTTTTTGTTGCATTCAAGTTCATAGGTCCCTCTGAAATCTCTGTGGACTCTGGGTTAAGAATTCCTGAACTCAATAATCTCTAAAGTCCTTTTTTTCTCCCCTAAATCCTATCATCCCATATCATATGAACATATATACTTCCTGAATGAAGATAATATCAAGTTTTCATTTAAAACTTGTGAGGACATAGATATAGCTCAGGGAGCTTGATCTGAATTTCTAATTTAAAAATTTTAGACTTTGGGAAATTTTAGCTGACCTACCCCAGATCAAAGTACTGAAGGGGAAATTCTTATATTAATGGAAATGTAAAAAAAAAAAAAAAAAAAGTAGGGAGGAAAAACCTGGACCTGAGTTACATGAATGAATAATTGAATGAAAAAAAAACATTTATTAAGTTCTTACTGTGTGCCAAGCAAAATGTTCTGAGGGCTATGATTACAAATACAATAGCAAGACAATCTCTTCTCTCAACGAACTTTCATTCTAATAAAGACAACAAATGAAACTATTCCCAAAGAAGAGGAAGCTGGGTCCTCTAGAAGAAGAACAGAAGAAAGCAACTTTTGCAATTGTTGAGGGTCAAATGAAAAAGAGACAAGTGGTAGTGATTTGATGGCCAGGGATGCTAAAATGCAATTTGTCAAATTGGAATTAACAATACAGAGGTATACCAGTTCATCATGTCAAACTTGTTGGCCACTGCCCAATTCTGCTAAGTTTTTGTAAGTACTGGAGAAGAACCTGAAAATCTTAGGGGCATAGTCATAAATGGTGTTTTCTTTACTTCTGCCCATTCAAGGCAAGAACTTCAGGAGAGAAGGACAGATTTGAAAAGTGAACAATAGAAAGACTAGGATTTGTATTTCCAGACCATAGTTTAAAATATAGTCTCAGCAGGCTCTGGGCCAGGGAGGGTATGTAATGGGGTTGGTTAAAAAAAAAAATCCAACACATCTGTTACCTTGGAGTCTTATAAATATGATCAAGGACTTTAAACAAAAAAGAGGGAAAGAAAAAAAAAACTGCCTACATATATCTATCATACTAGATACCATAAAGAATGCCATAAAGAACCACAAATGCAACAGAAAAAGAAGACTAGCAGTAGATAGGGTCAGTAACTCATAGGAGGCAAGAGTCAAGAAAGGGCCCAGCAATAAAATTTGAGTACTTGTTATAGGGAACACAGATTTAGAGATGAAAGGAATAGCAAAGACCAACCAGTCTGATCTCCTCATTTACAGATGAATAAACTGAGACCTAGTAATGTTAAGTGACTTGCTCAAAGCTACAGGTACACAATTATAAACAGTATGAGTGATGAGTCTAATAAACGAGAGATCCTGATGCAGTGAACCAAATCTGACCTCTCAAGCATCAGTGCAACTTGAAATGGGATTGAAATGTATTTCTGGAATGGCATTTTTTCAAACTTTATTCAAAAAAAGAGGTAACATGTATGCCACAGTGGATAGAAAACTGACCTCAGAATCAGAAAAATCATTTCAAGTCCAATCTCTGATATATACTGATTCTGTAATCCTGGCTAGTTAAATAATCTCTCAGTACCCTCAAAAGGGTGGGTAGCACCCCTCTGGCAGACAAGGGGCTCATGATCAGATAATCAAAAGATAGGAAGATGGGTTGCATCTTCACCCTTCCTGTGATTGCCAACTATGGGGCTTGTCTCCTCCAGGACTCCACTCAGTCTGAGAATTCCCAAACTCCTCCATCTCCCATCACGCACATCATATAACTTAATTTAGCTTCTACCTAGATACCTGCTCTTATAGGTGTCTTTAGAAAAATTCTGCCCCCTTTTACCTCAATATAACCATTCCTCCATCTCCACAGCTCATCTTGTAGCTATGACAGGTATGCCTTGAAGGGCAGGTTCTGACTCCAGGTAATGATCAGTGAAGCAGGAAAGTTTTGTTTCCTCTCCCACCCCTTGCCTTTTTAATTTGAGGTAAAATAAAGTAAGTCATAGAGGATGAGCAGGTGCAATATGCATTGAACATCTTATTACACTATTATTATTACATTATCCCTCCCCTTTTCCAAACCTCATTATTTCTATTGAGGGTACCATCATCCTTCCAGTTACCCAGATTCATAACCACAGGATTGTCTCTGTCATCTACTACTACTCCTTACTTTCCCTCACCCCATGGACAAATCTCTGTTTATTTAGCTCCATCATACTCTCCTGCATATTCTCTCTTTCTCATAGTCATTACTGAAATTCAAATCCTCATCAGTTCTTGCTTGGACTATTGCAATAGCATTAGACTTCTTATTCTAATTCAGCCTCTACACAGCTATCAAAGGAATTTTACTACAGATCATCACTTGCTTATTTAAGAAGTTCTTCATCTTTACCTCATTCTTTTTTATTTCAATTTTGAGATTTATAATATAAATATATTGTAAATATTATATAATATTTGTTGTATATAAATATTATATGAATATAATATAAATAATTGTTTTATTATATGGAGAGACAGAGAAAGGAAGACAGACAAATATAGAGAGACAGACAGACACACACACACACACACACACACACACACAAAGAGAATATATGTGTATCTACAGAGATAGGTTCTAGACCTATAATAACATTAGTTATATGTGACAGCTGAGGAGTCCTTTTACCAAGAGTAACTTCTTTGCAACTAAACAGTGGTAGAATGTCAAACACAAATCTGAAGAAGGGCTGCTAAACTGTACTTAAGGATCCCTATAGTGCCATTTTGACTTAGAGAACTATATGTTAATATTATGTATATTTTATTGTATTTTATTTATTTTGCTAAATATTTCCCAATGACAGTGTAATGCAATTTGGGTAGTACTCAGTGGGCTACATATAATCTTCATATTTGACATATCTGAGCACTGAAAGATTACATGACTTGTCTAGGATCATATAGTCAGTATGTATTAAAAGTAGGACTTAGACCTGGGTCTTCGTTGTTTTGAGAACGATTCTCTATTCACTATACCAAATCTGGCCTTAGACATTTGCTAGCAGTCACTCAGTTTCCTCATCTATAAAATAGTTATATTAATAAACCTACCTCCCAGAGTTGTTGTGAAGATCAAATAAGATATTTATAAAGCTCTCTGTAAACTTTATGAATCTATAAAAACATCACAATTATTATTTCTTTTCTAGTGCAAGTATATACTATATATATATAATGTAAATATGCATATATTTGGGGTGCATGTTCAAAATTTATTTTATTGATAGGCATGCACTATCAAAAAGTTTTGTAGATCACTGTTTTAGGCAAATGTACTAACGTATTAATGGAAGAAGTATCCTTATCTGGAATTTTCCTTTATCAATGAAATCAAGAACCTCTCTCTATTCAAAAGAAACAGATGAGATAAATGGGGGAGTCTGTGAAGATATATTCAGAGAAGGACAACCAGATGATGATTAATGAAGTGAGAAACAGAAGCAAGTATACTATAGACCACCTGGACAGGAGGAAGAAATTAGAGGAGAAATAGAGTTTTGCACAAAATCACATTGTAATGGTAATAGAGGATATCTACCACCCAGGCATTTTTTGAAGTCCTCCCTCTGTGCCAAAATTAAAGCAGTTAACTATTTCTTGGTTTCCTCTAGTAAGAAATCCATCCTTTAAGATGGAGTGATAAAAATTATTTGGCAAATTATGCCAGTGAGCTTAAGTTCTTGACAAAATTCTAGAATGAAATATTAGAGAAAACGGTTATCATTAAGAGCCAGCATGTCTGCATCAAGAAGGTCATTTCATGGTAATGTTCTTTCTTTCTTTCTTTATTCCTTTCTTTCTTTTTTTTTCCTTTCTTTCTTTCTTTATTTCTTGCTTTCTTTCTTTCTTCATTCATTCATTTGCTTGTTTGTTTGTTTAGGCCAAGTTATTGGACAAGTACCTAAAAGGAACACTGCAGACCTAACTTATCTGGATTTCAGGAAAGCATTGGAACTCTCCTGTGCTATTTTTGCATGAAGAAATATAAGCTGGACAAGCATAAGTTGAAGTGAATTTGGAACTGGTCGAATAACGGACCCAAAATTTAGTCATAAATGGCTTGCCATTATTTTGGAAAGTAATTTCTGATAGAGTTTCCAAAAAAACTGTCCTTAGTCCTTTTCCATTTACCACAATATTTACTTTGTAATAATCCTATGAGGCAAAGATTACATGTATGACTACCCTCATTTTACAGATAAAGAAAATTAGGTCCAGAAATTTTAAATGATTTAAGGTCACACTGTTACTAAGTATCAGAAATGAGATTTAAACGAGGTCATTATTATTCCAGGTCCAGCACATTTTCTACTATATACTATACTTAACAAGTGCTAAGTGACAGAGTCAACACCCAAACCTAGGCTTCCTGTCTTCAAACCCAATGATTTTGCCACCATGTCTGTCACATGGATTCTTCCTTACTGATTAGTGATTTTTTTTCTAATTCTCATATTTTTAAAAGCTGCAATTTTGATTGATAGAACACACCATTCTAACAAAGCTCAGAAAAATCACTTTTAATACCAGTTTTTTAAAAAAAGAAGGTATAGCCCTATAAACTGTTAAACTTCACTTTATTGACCATAAATCTGTATTTTGCTCAATGCAAAAGTTTTTCATCTTGTACAGAAAAATGCTGAAACAGCGATAAATACCAAAAACAAGAAGTTTTCTCTTACGGACAATTTATATGAAAAAGTTATTGGATTTCTGGTTAGAAAGCCTGGTCCCAGCACTTGCCCAGCTCAACAAGGATGAAGAATGGGAGGGGATAGAGGATGAGCACTAAGCCAGAAGTGTTTCGGACACCACCCATGCCAATCAATGTCAAAAGAAAATTAGCCAATTGTAGATCTATTTAGTTGTGGATATCAAGGATCTTTAAGTCAAATTAAAACTTATAGTCCTTCCTAAAGAGTTCAACTTGAGATATACAGATTGTTGAGAGGCTATAATCAAAATAGAATATAATTTTGGAAGAGATCTCAAAAACCTCCTGGTCTAACATTCTCATTTTCTTTTCTTTTTTGTATATATTTTAATAATAGCTTTTTTACTTACAAAACATATGCAAAGATAGTTTTCAAAATTCACCCTTGCAAAACCTTGTGTTCTAAATTTTTCTCTCTCCCTTTCCCCACCCCTCCCCTAGACAGCAAGTAATCCAATATAGGTTAAACATGTGCAATTCTCCTATCCATAGTTTCACATTTATCATACTGCATAAGAAAAATCAGATCAAAAAGGGAAAAAAATGAGAAAGTGGGGGAAAAAAGCAAGCAGACAACAACAAAGGTGAAAATATTATGTTGTGATCTGCATTCAGTTCCCACAGTACTCTCTCCACCACAAGTCTACTGTAATCACCTCATTGTTGAAAAGCGTCACGTCCATCAGAGTTGATCATCACATAATGTTGTTGCTAACACTCTCATTTTCTGGGGGTTATTTTCTATGGACTCTTTCAGTCCTGGCATTCTATGCTCTGTGTTTAAGTGACCTTTCTGACATTCTATGTTCAGATGTTCTAACAGAAAAAGGTAGGTATGGACTAAGGTTCTTTATTTGAGCTGTGAAGAAATAATTGATTGGATAACAACCTAACAAATTCAGGAAATTGTTGAAGGGTTGTGGAGAAAGACAGAAATAAAGGTATGAAATAGGGCTCTCCTTGTATCCCTATCTGAAGGACTGTATGGTCTCTTAAGGAGTTGAATTCTGTGTGGTCTTTGCCAAAAATGAAATATGAAGAAGAAATTGTAACAGCAACACACGAGCTGAGTCCAGTTAAAGTACACCCAAAACCTTTGCCTCTCTAGGAAATTTTTCATCACAAAAATAATTCCAAGTGATTTAAGTCCAAACAGACACTTTTAGAAAAAATTCTAATAACCACAGTGAGAAAGACATGTGGATATTAAGTAGTTGGAATAATATTTTATTTTATCTCTTAAGAGTTTAGCCAATCTTTTCATTTTCCACAAGCTTTTTAAAAGCACTGTGAAATGGCTTCTCTCTACCAGCTGGTCAGCTCTTTGTACCCAGAATGCTATTCTTATAAGAGAATAATATCCCCTTCCAAAAAAATTCTCAACTCTTAATTTTCTCTATACCCCAAATGAGTGAGAGAAAAATCATATTTTTCCAAGAAGATAACAGAAAGTCTTTTTAAAATGTGATTTCTAGCTTTTTTGATATTACCAACAAGAGTTTTTTTAAAAATTAATGTAAAATAAGAATTTATCTGACAGTGTCCCTTTAAAATTCTCACATTTCCAGATATTACCCTGCCTATAAGAAGTGGTTTTCCTGAAGCAGCTGTGTATCAGCAGATGAAGCATTATTCAGTCTCCAGGGACTGATGGTTGATTTTTTCCAAGAGAAAGGGGCAGCAGAGATGCAATCTGATTGTTCTCTTCATCTCAAGTCACTAAGGCTTTCCCTGCTCATCTGGGTTTATCATCTTTCGTTCCTTCATTGAATGTGTCTCTACTAGGGACCTGTTTTCAGTCCAGGGCTCTGAATAAAGAGCTGGGTAAGGGAGCCTCCATTACATATGGGATGTGGCTCTCAATATCATAGCTTTAGATCTGAATAGAGGATATGAAGTCCAACTCCTAGATTTCAAGGTCAGAGCTCTATCCACTATCCTACCTAGCTGCTTTAACTTCACATTGATAATTTCTTTGGTACTTCCATTTTTATCCCTATAACAACTCTATCTATGGTAAAAGCTCTATGGGCAACACAACTAGTTATCACAAGTCTGTTATCCCAAATCTTCTTGGTTTCAAATCCAATGCCCTATCCATTATATCATGCTGCTGCTCTTAGGTAATATCATATTGTGAATATGGGCATTCCAGTGACAAGATGAGTTTCTGGCATAAAAGGAGATATCAGAGGAGCTTTCACCACAGAGAGGGCTATCACAGAGGTAAGAATGGAAGTACCAAAGAAATTATCAAGATGAAGTTAAGGTACTTAGGTGGTGTAGTACATAGAGCACTGGACCTAGAATTCAGGATACCTGAGTTAAAATGTGACCTCGGGCTTTTACTAGTTATATCAAGAAAGATATTTAATCTCCATCTGCTCTAGTTTCTTCATTTATAAAATGAGCATAATCATAGCACCTTACCATCATGGTTGTTTTAAGGATCATAAGAATTATTTGTAAAGTGTTTAGCTCAGTGCCTGTTAGAACAGGTACTATAATATCCTTCCCCTTATTTCCATATTCTTTTTCCCTTCATGATCCTGATTGAGAGCAGAAAACAAGTCTTCAGAGTAGCAAACTCTTTTTCTGGCTCTTCTTGACTGTTCTGGTTACCTTGACTGTTACCTTGATTTTTCCCATCTATAAAATGGAAACAATAAGAATTTGGTTGTTAGGAAAAGACAACATAATTTTTCCTAAATCCATCACCAGAGGAAGAAATATAAGGCCCTGAAAGCACTTCCCCCTCTACAAGATGAGTAGTAAAGGTGATCATTTATCGACCAATCTAGAAAGTCCATATTTTGGACTTACCCTGTATAAGAAGTACTAAACACTAAGACATATGAAGTCCAATATCTCAAGTGAATTTGCTTATTTATTAACTCAGGAGAAGTCCAGGTTAGTATGAGGACCATAGTTGGGAGATATAAGTGATAGAGTTAAACTTAAAATTTTGCCCAAGATATGCCCTGACAAGGAATTCCAGGCTTCATATAGAGGGGATAGAAAACCATTGCCCCACCAGTGTAAAGAATGACATGTACATTGAAAGACAAGAGCACTAGGGCAGCTAGGTGGTGTAGTGGATAGAGCACCAGCCCTGAAGTCAGGAGGACCTGAGTTCAAATCTGACCTCAGACACTTAACACTTCCTGGCTGTGTGACCCTGGGCAAGTCACTTAACCCCAATTGCCTCAGCAAAAAAAAAAAAAAAAAAAAAAAAAAAAAAGATAAGGGCATTGATCATACCAGTCCAGGCTTCCATGTCTGTGAATGGTTCCTTTTTTGAATGGAAAAAAAGAACTAAGGAAACATGTATCTTCTAACAAGCAATTGAACTCTATAGAGAATAACCATAAGGCACTAAAATATTTATAATCATTTAGTAAGGTTATATTTACGAGATGTGGCCTCTGGTGATTAGATTCTTCTTTGCCATTAGGCCTTTTATTAGCTGACACCAGATATATGGGGAAACTTTGGCATATGTGAAGTATAAGTCAAGTATTTGAGTTGTTCTCAAATGTGAAAAACTAAGAGGTGTGATCAAATTTATATGTCAATAGCTTGATGAGGCTATTTTTCTCAATAACAAAATTTTGTCAAAAATAACAGTGAATTATACTTTAATATATTTAACATGTATTGGTCTACCTGCCATGTGGGGGAGGGGGGAGGGGAAGGAGGAAAAAATTGGAACAAAAGGTTTTGCAATTGTCAATGCTAAAAATTACCCATGCATATATCTTGTACATAAAAAGCTATAATAATAAAAAAATCACAGTGAATAAGATAGAACTAAAAAAATATTACTCAAAAAGAAGTTTTCAAGAACTGCTTAACACAACATTCATCTTGCATTATTAGTCTTAATTTATTATGAAAAATTACTTAAAAGAACCTCTGATCCTATGATCTTTAATTTTCTTTTTGTCAGAGGTTTCCTGAGTAACTTTACTCATGGAAATGGAGCTTTGGAGCTTGGCACGATTTGGTATTTCCCACCAATTTTTAATATAGCTGCTTACTCTTTTTTTCAAAAATGGTCTTTTGTTCCTGATTCTCCTCCTCTCTGACTGTTTTTTGTGAGCCAAAAAGAAAATCTTCTCTCTCCTAATTACTCAAACTGATCAAAAGTCCCAAGAAAGTGGCAATAAAAGAAGCACATTTCTCTTCCCTGTAGCTCTCATTTTCTAATCAGGAAAAAGGTCCCATGTAAACATGTTTTAAATATGGCACAGCTCTTATTTATTCCTCTTCTCCTTCCTTATACCTATTTAGTAACTATTAGCACTGAAATGGTTTTCCTTGATGAAAATCATTCTTATTTCTTTGGCTTCAAGCCACAGGTCATCATGATTTAGTTTCTTTATTCCTAAAACTTTAAGCATATTTTAAACATTAAAAAAATGATCTATCATAATTGCACGATGGTTTCCTCATCGAGTAGGTCAAGAAATGTTGAGCTGGAAGGAATCATAGAGATAATCAAATCCAATAGTATTGCTTTTAATGAAAATGCTGCCCAGGGAAAATAAGGTCTTACATAGAATATATTACAGCTAGGACTTGAACCTGAATCTAAATCCAGTGTTCTTTCTACTTTATCATACTGCCTCTAAGTGAAATCTGTCATTAGAAATATTATTTTCTTCTTATATTGCCCTGAATCTATTTTAATAAAGTCCACTGATATATCCTGCTTTCAAAGTTCAGAATGCCTCAAACGGATATCTTAAATTAATCTTTATTTTTGCATTTTCTATTCTGAGGCTTGTCTATTGTCCACTAGCCATCCCAGGCCTGCTGAGAAGGATAAAATAGAAAACCTTTGGCTTGTAATGTGAGTTTACTGGGTAGCAGGGATGAAATGCCTACTCCTTTACTGAAGAGATTGTTCATTGAGGAATTCAAAATCTTCAAGATGCTGCTATTCAGCAACCATTTCCCTCTATCAGAAAAAAAATCCTTCTTAAACAGAAAGAATGGCCTAGGGTCCTAAGTCCCCAGTAAGTGTTATAGAGAGAAAAACTTTAAAAAGCACAATGTAGTCAAAATATCATGAAGTTGGAATATCAGAGTTCAAATTCCACTCTCATTAATTGTTAGCTAATTACAAATCAAAAGCAAGATTTGAAATGGTAAGTTGGAACAACAGGAAAAATAGATTTTGAAATCTACAAAATACAGTTTACAGAAATAATTGTAAAGTCCTACTTTTAGACTATTTTTAAAGATCAAATTACCCAAGTAAATGGATCAATATGATTTAGAAACAAGTTGGTCAGAAGCAGAAAAAATTTGAGGATTTTTGTGAACTATAAACTCAATATGAGATAATAGTGTGATATGGCAGCCAAAAAAAAAAAACAAAAACAAAAAAAAAAAAACTAGACTTCCTCAATAAAACATGATGTTCAAGGCTAGAGAGATGACAACCCCTGTAATCTCTGCCCAGGTCAGATCCTATTTGGAGTATTGTGTTCAGTTTTAGAAAGAACCCATTTTAAGAAGGGTATTGAGAAGTTGGACTGTATCACTGAAGGGGGACCAAAGTGATTATGGCACTCAAAATCATGATGTGAGGATCAGTTGAATAATTAGGATTATTTAGCCTGAAGAAAAGGCTAAGTAAGACATGAGAGTTATCGTTAAATTTGTGAAAGGGAATAAGATTTGTTAGATTTGGCCCCAAAGAGTAAAACTCTGAATAATAAATACTGTATATGTTTCGGAGAAATTAATTTAGGCATAATGTAAGGACAATCTTCCTAAAAGTTTGACCTATCTAAAAGTTATAACCATCTCCAGGCTTTAGTATTCTACCAATTCTTGCCTTGAACTTCAGAGAAGACCAAGACTCATCATTCACACAAATGTTCTTCCTCCTTCACATTGACCATCAGTCTAAGACAAAATATACTTCTAAATCTGAAGTGTACATGTAAAATGTGTACATGTTTTAAAAGTCTGTTGTTTCTACACTAGAAGCTAAATTCCTAGAGGACAGAAGAAGATCATATACTCAACATTGCATTATGACCTCACTCCAGACCTAGATCTGGTTGGAGGATGATTATGTCCAAAATGCCTCTCCCATACATAACTTAGCAGAATCCCTTTAAATTGACAGAATACTAATAATAGCTATCAAGCAAGGAACTTGTCATATTTCTTTTTTTGCCACGTAGACCTCTCCTACCATTCTACTCTCTTCATCCTACTCAGAGATAATCAAAATGATCCTTCGCTACTCTGAAAGGTGTGATAATTGGCTACAATCAAATTCCCTTTGATTCTCAGTAACATGGCTTGATCTTGAGTTCCTTTCCCTGGCCACCATTCCCTACTCTCTCATACCTATCCAAGTCAGCCCCCTCCTTCTGGTCTCCCTATCTCTCTGAACCCTTTGTAAAGTGAAGAAGTTGATTGATTACCTCTACAATCCCTTCTAGCTCTGAAGATATAAGCCCATGACCCAGCCTTTCCAGTGTGTCCATTTTGACCTCTCTTGTTAATGAACTGCCCTTTATATGAGGTCTGCTTCCTGGAAATTACTTTGTCTATATTTTATATTTAGTTTTCTATGCACCTGTTGTTCTACCCACTTAACCATTCCCCATTTAATGTAATCTCCTTGAGCACAGGGACTACTTTGGTTTGACTTTGTATGCCTAGTACATATTGCCAACAAAAAAATGGGCATTTAATAAATACTTGTTGTTGAGTTGAATTGAAAAGTGGAATGATCTACCTAAGGAGGTCATAGATTTTTGGCAGGCTGAAAGGAAAGGCTGGATGACCATTTGCCAAAGATATTATAGAAAGAATTGTTTAGCTAGGGGTTAGGCTAAATGTCCCCAGAGACCTCTTACAACTTGGGATTCTGTGTAAACTTCAGTTTTTAAAACCAAAGTGCCTCCAGCCTAGCAATCAGAGCAAAGCTTTCATGAGAAACAGAGGATATAACAGCTTTCTGGCTGCTCACCTAGAGCCTAATTGCCCTCATCCCCAGAATAGCTGAGCAGGTGGCTTCTGTGGCTAGCCACATGAGGCTGTGTGTCTCTTCTACAAGAAGCCCAAACCTTTCTGTCCTAGCACTCATGTCTCTCACAGTTCAAGCCTATTTTTCTCCAGTCCTTCAATCTTCAAATCTTCAGCATAATTCTTCTTGCTCCAAAACAGGGTGTTCTCCTCATGGTCTTTTGCATCTGCCATTCTTACTTTGATCTCTGCACCTTAGCTTAGATTTCCTATGATTCCATCCCTCTCCTCTCCATTTTTCCAAATCCTAACTCTCATTCAAGGCCAAGTTTATCTCCCACCTTCTCCATGAAGGCTGCCCTGACAGCTGCCGGACTACAGTGGAATTTTCCCTTCTATGAATTTCTTTAGCACTGTATCATACTGCACAATTAACCAAATCAGCTGACAATTCTTTATTGAGTACCTTCTAGGTGTCAAGATACTATTGCTGGCAATGTGGATACAAGGGCAAAAATGAAACCAAGCCTCAGTCCTGTAGGAATTTAGCTTCTAGTGTAAAACATGAACACGTTTTATAAATATATATGAGATAAATTCAAAGGAATTTCAAGAGGGAAGCACTAGCAGCCAGGGAGATACATATCTATTTATCAGGGATCTTGTGATGATCAAAAAAGATAATATATGTAAAATGTCTTATAAACCATAAGATCCTACATACGTGCTAGCTATTATAATAACAATAACGACTGCTACTACTACTACTATCACCACCACCACTGTTAAGGCTATCACCAGTACCACTATCACCACCACCACCACTAACTACTACCATTACTACTACTATTACTACCACCACCACTAACTACTACCATTACTACTACTATTACTCCTACCACTACTACTGCCACTATTATTAGCACAATGATACTACTACCACCACCACTACTACTATTACTACCACTACTGCCACCATTACTACTCCTACTCCTATCACCACTACTACTTCTTCTACTACTATTATCACCACTACCACTATTACCACTACTTTCACTACTACTACCATGGAATATGAGCTAGAGGTAAAAAGAGAATACAACCTTACTCTTTTTTTTTTTTTTTTAATTGTTGTACATTGTCCTTTATTTTCGTATGCGCAATCTTTGTAGCTCCAGCGAAATTGCGAGTGCTCTCAGACACTGGACACTCCTGTGCCTCCTCTCTTCCTGACTAGACCTTGCCCAAGACTGAAAATGGAGTGAACTTCCAAGAAAACCTGCACAAGGTGGGATGGATTATCCAGAACTACCCTGCTCCCATCATCTTCCTTTTTGTAAAAATCAAGACAGCATTTGCCATCACCCCCAATTTCTCAAATCCCCAGAGAAGCTCTAATTTGATTCTCTTACAATATTATAAATACTTCAGCTTTGTTAATGCAGTTCATGCTGGTCTCGGCATTATACTGGTCAAGGTGGAAGTTTGATATTATTGTTTGTTTATCCTTCCTCCTCAAAAAAGACCATGACATCATGAAGGTGATGCCATGACTTGCAAGTGAATTGGATTTAAGAGAGGAGGACTGCACAAGATCACCGGTCTCACTTTCCCCTCCAGAGTCACTTGGGAATAAGGACTCATATAGACAGAGGACCTAGAATCGAATCACTGTTCTACTTCAAGGATTCTTTTATGTGTTATGAATTTCTTTGTCAGCCTGACAAAGCCTACAGATCCCTTCTCAGAATAATACTTGCAAATGTGCAAAAAATTATTATATATATGATTATAAAGGAAATCAATTTTTTGAAAACAAGTTCAATGATCCAAGGTTAAGAATTCCTGTCTACTCACTTCTTCTGAAATCTTCCACAAGTTCCTTCAGCCCTTCTGTGGCTGTTTCCTCACTTATAAAACGGACAGGATTGAATGTGATGGCTTCCGAGTCGCTTCCAGCCCTGAACACTATGATTCCCCACTTCATGATCTCTCTAGGGAAAGTCGGGTATCACGCCACATTTCCATAGCTAAGGAAAGGGAGAGGAGAGACAACTAGGGGCCACCACCCAGCCTTGCCAGGCCACTAATGGCTCTGCAGCCAAAGTCTGAGAAACCCTGTCCTCCAGGATGCCTGCCTGGTCCCAGCCCCACTTCCACCTCATCCACGCTCCTTCCCTGACAAGCAGCTTTAATGGATCGGCTGTGGCCTTCACTGGAGGGGCTAAATATAAAACTTTCCTATGCTTCCCTTGTCAAAGTTAAAAGCTTTTCATGTCTGTGTTAATGTTTTTGTTGTGTTTTTTTTTCCTGTTTGCTGGCACGGGTGACAAATACTATGTTTCGCATTGAGTAACTGTGTAACAGTGACTGGCTGGCAGAGGCAGATGAAGGTGGTGGTGATTTATCTCTCCCAGAGTTGGGGCTGGGTGACACGGCTGGGAACAGGAGGGGGTCGGAGCTGTCACCTGATTACTGATTCCAAGATTTCTCCTCCGAGAGTGAGAAGGAGTGAGTTAGGATGAAGGATACAAAAAGCAAGTCAATAAACAGGTTAGCGTTTGCATCATTATTAACACTCAGCCTGTCAACACACCCTTTGGAACGATTGCTCAAGGCAGCTTCAGATTTAATGGTCAGTGCGACAGATTTACTGTAAATGTTAGTGGAGGCGGGGGTGGGGGGCAGGGGGACTCATTGACAAATCACAAGGTTTCACCAGGATGCATGAAGAGGTTTCTGTATGTGCATAAATAACCAGGAGATCTCCTTTCAGAGGCCCAGGCTTTGAGGAGTATTTCTTCCTAGGAATGTAAATGCTTTCTTCCTCTCTTTCTTCCCCACCCTATTCACTTCCTGCCTGGCTTTCTGCTGATTGGAATGGCTGAATGTCAAAAAGTTAGTGGATTTATAGAATGTTTAAGTTGGAAGGTCCTCTCAGACCCTAGAATGCTAAAGCTAAAAAGGCTCTTAAAACTTAGAACAGAATCTAGAATATCCAAGCTGGAAAAGTTCTTAGAAAAAAGAATATGGAATGTTAGAGTTGGAAGGTCCTTAGAACTTAGAATATTAAAGCTAAAAAGGCACTTAGAACCTAAATCCTAGAATATCAGCACTGGAAGGGACCTTAAGACAGAGTATTGCAGCTGGAATGAATCATTTGTTGTTGTTTTTAATATTACTTTTTTTATTTTGAGTTCCAAATTCTCTACTTCCCTCTAGCTCTTCTCCTATTGAGAAGGCACGCAACATAATGTTAATTACATATATGAATTCATATAAAATATATGTCCATATTCGTTATGCTGCCACAGAAAAGCAAGACAAATAAAGAAAATAAAAAATAATATATTTCAATCTGAATTCAAGAGTTCATCAATTTTCTCTCTGAAAGTAGATAGTATTTTTGGAATTGTTGTAAATCATATTTCAAAGCTGATCATGTCACAATCATGCTATTAATATGTGCAATGTTTTCCTGATTCTGCTCAATTCATCAGTTCACACAAAGTCTTCTTGGGTTTTTCTCAACCCATTTCCTTCTTATAATTCAATAGAATTCCATCACAATCATATACCCAACTTGTTCAACAATTCCCCAACTAATAGACATCCTCTCATTTTCTAATTTTTTCCCACCACAAATAAATATTTTTGTGCATATAAGTCTTTTTTTTCCTTTTTCTGTGATCTCTCTAGAATACAGACCTAGTAGTGATATTGATGGATTTAACTCTTTGGACATACTTCCAAATTGTTCTCCAGAATGACTGAACAAGTTCACAAGTTCACTAACAATGCATTAGTATCCCTATTTTCTCACATCTCCTCTAGCATTTGTCATCTTCCTTTTCTGATAGTTGTGAGATGATACTCCAGAATTATTTTAATACATGTTTTTCTAATTATTAGTTATTTAGAGCATTTTATATGACTATTGATAAACTTTGATTTTTTCTTCTGAAAGCTATCATATCCTTTGACTATTAATTGGGAGATGACATGTTTATTTGGCTCAATTCCCTATACATTTGAGAAATAAGGCTTAGAGAAATTTGTGGTTAAAAAAAAATTTCCCCAGGTTCCTTGGAATGGATTGTTGGAGCTGTTGGGCAGAAAGAGATCAGTTAGTCACAGAATCCCTCAAAACTGGAAAGGATCTGAAAGATGATCTCATCTAAACTGTCCTAAATCTCATCTAACTCTACAATATGCTTGGCAATTCTCACCAGCTTTCTAATGATAGACTTCTTGTGAAGGGAAATCTACCACTTCTTGAACCAGTCAATTCCATTTTTGGACAGATCTATTTGTTGGAGAAGTGGTTTGTTCCTTATGGTGGGACTAAATCTGCCTCTATGTCCACTCCCTTCTCCACTTTAGAAACTGAAACCCAGGAAAAGAAGGAATTTGTCCTTGATAGGTAACAACAAGATTAGCAACAGGACTGAGACTTAAATCCACATCTTCCCATTTGCCATCATGTCTGTTCCTTATAATAATGACCATAAGTGCACTTTGTCTCATCAATTCCCCTCCATCTCTCAGATCCTTGCAGATCCCCAGTACGCTTTGTCAGACAGGCTTCAGGCTTCAGAACTGATCAGCAGGCAGATGCTTTGGATGGGGAGAGTTTCAAAGGGATTCTCCAATCAGGCCCTATTTCCTCATACTAAATCTTTTCATTAGATTTCCAGTTAAACTAGATTTGAAGTCCAAAGATTGAGGTTCTAATTCCATCTTTGTCACGTGTAACCTGTGTGACCTTGGGTATGTCCTTTCTCTCTCCACTGCTTCAGTTTACTCATCTATAAAATTAGGAAAGTGGGTTACATCACTCCTTCCAGCTCTAAATCCTGAGGCTTCTCCACTGCTGATCCCTGCCTGAATATCCAAAGGCTGCCATGGTTTCCTTTGTGGCCCGGAAGGGTTTGGGCTGAGGCAGAGTTGGCACTATGCAGCTCTCTCTATACCCATCTTTTCTTTCCAAGGTCAAAAACTCAAATCTCCAGTTCTATATCCTGAACTTTGGCGATAATCACTGAAGAAGCAGCATTCAAGGTAAGGAATTGAGAATCCTTTGGTCTCTCATTTTCCACGTGGAATTTTAACCAGACTGAGCCTAAGTAGCTCCAGGGTCCATTTCTAATCCAAGAGAATGTGATGATTGCCCATGCCTTGAGGCTCCTTCCAGCCCACTGAACTGCTCCTCCCCAGCCCTAGCCTCCCATGGGCCTTCCCCACTACCTGATTCCTGCCTCCCCTGCTCGCAAACCAGACAGAGCTGAGCTCCCTGGAATGGTAAGTAACCTAATTTTAACAAGCTACAGAGTTTATCATTCCTTTCCTGGGCAATAACTGATTAAACCAGCAAGGCCACCGAAAATTCTGAATTGTTTGAAATTGGGGCACAATATTCATCACTCTGAAAATGCCAATTGGAATATATAACTGGGCTAAGTCCTGCTAGATAAGGCTGATTTAAAACACAAAGGCTCCCTTATAGGGCTGGGAAACTGTGACTGAGTTCTAATGGAGGGGAGGGGAGGGGAGGAGGGGCAGTTTTTAAAGCAGTGGGAAAGACCGAGCTGTTTGGACAAGGTGACCTCCTCTCACTGATGCTATGCCCATTATGGGCCAATAAACTCACAGGCTGTTTTCCCTGTCTCCCATATTCCCCCTCCTCCTAGGGAAGGGTACGATTATCATGATTATCAATGGGGGAATGGGCCAAACAATTACTTTCATTATTGAATATCCTATTAATTATTCAGGAGCAAAATCAATTATTCATATCTCATTTAAGCAAGGGGGGAAAGAAGCCATTGCCCCCTGACAGAAGTGTTCTCAGAGCCTCAGGGATTGTGTCATCACACTGAGAGATTTCCAAGCCAGAATGCTGCTTCTACTCCTCTTCCTTCACATACACACAGGTACATTCCTCCATACATAAACCCATGCACAGCACATATCTGTAGGCAAGTATGATATGTAAATCGTTGTACACACGTGCATATAGACTACATGTTAATGCACATCCATACATGCATATATAGCCTGTTTTTCCCTACCTAGAGCTGGTATCATGTCACTATTCCTAAGCTCACTCTGTTCCACCCCAGTCCTCCCATAGATAGGACTCAGATGTCACTATCTATCACCAGATATGGGGATTTTTAAAAAGGGACTGTGGACACTCTTGGACCTAGGCAGAGCTCTCTGCTCCTTTCTTAGGTGAGGTAAAAGGGAGAAGGGAACTAAAGTGAATATTTTCTCAGCATTTTCTCCCTCAGCAACATTTTTGCTTCAATAAATTAGATTTCCCTCTCTCAAACCAAACATCCAGTGACTTGTGGTAGATAAAAAGCTCCTACCTGGTGTTTCTAGAGACTTCCCATTCTAGAGAAGTTCAGTCCAGGAGATAGGCATAAGCCCAGGATAGCCAATATCTCTTAGTTCTCAGAATATAACTTTTACTCAAGAGACAAGTAACTGAGGCTCTCCTTGGTCCACCCAGAACTAACTGACACTGAAAGCCAGACAAAATTATGTCACTCATGACAAACTCCATATAATTCTTCCCATGCCTTCAAGGTTCCCAGAAGGAACTCAAGGTGCCCCCTAAAATGGCAGATATAGGCAAGTATTTTCTCCAGGTGTTTCTTGGCTGATCATCATTGCCCCACTTTCACTCTCAGAGTGCTGTTACCAGAGACTGCCATAATACTTTAAAAACCCCAGGTCTGTCGGACCCCCAAAGGTCAGTTTTATACTATATTACAGAGTAGTATGATGGATAAATCATTAAACTTGGAGTGAGGAAAACCTATATATAAATCCATCCTCAGACTCATTAGTGCTGTAATACTTGGTAAATCACTTAACTATTCTCAATTTCCTCATATGAAAAATGTGGATACTAATAGCACCATATCATGGAATGGATTTGCAAGAATCAAATGAAATAAGGTATATAAAAATGCTATAAAACTTTGAAACACCATATAAATGTTAGTTACTAACATATTTTTACAAATTGTGTTATATATGGAGATTCCCCATTGGAGGGAGACCTTTATGATTATGTTGTCCCAGGATCATTTGTTTTATTTTTAACCTAACAAACACTAAATGAGATGAATGTTTCCATATATAAAGCTCACTTACAATTTACTTCTCCCTCCAAACATACAAATTGAACATGTTATTTTCAAGCTTATCATACTTTTTCATTTTAGCTATTGTTCCAAATTGCTTTCCAGAAGGGCTAGACCAATTCACAGTTCTACCAATAGTGTATGAGTATGCCTGTCTTCCTACAGCTCCTCCAACAACTGCCCATTTCCTTTTTGGTTCATTTTTACCAACTTAATGGATGTGAAATGGGACCACATAGCTGTTCTTATTTGAAGTAGGCCCTCAAAGTTGTTCTAATTTGCATTTCTGTAATTATTAATTTAGAGAATTTTAAAAGTTTTATTGATGTTTTCTTTTTAGATTATAAATATTTACAGATTATCTCTACACAAGAAAGGTTTTGTGTAACAAAGCAAAGCTATACTAAGACTAACAATATGACCTGACCAGAAATTCCATATTACAATCTATATCATAGCACTCCTTCATTACTCAATTTTTAAAAATTAATGAATAGTAATCTATTTCTCTCCATTTCACCCTCTTTATCCCATTAGGGTGAGAGAAGAAAGGAAGGAAGGAAGGAAGAAAGAAAGGAAGGAAGAAAGAAAGGAAGGAAGAAAGAAAGAAAGAAAGAAAGAAAGAAAGAAAGAAAGAAAGAAAGAAAGAAAGAAAGAAAGAAAGAAAGAAAGAAAGAAAGAAAGAAAGAAAGAAAGAAAGAAAGAGAGGGAGGAAGAGAGAGAAAGAGAGAAAGAAATCAAGAGGAGAGAGAGGAAAGAGAGAGAAAGAGAAAGAGAGAGAGAAGAAGAAGAAGAAGAAGAAGAAGAAGAAGAAGAAGAAGAAGAAGAAGAAGAAGAAGAAGAAGAAGAAGAAGAAGAAAAAGAAGAAAAAGAAGAAGAAGAAGAAGAAAAGAAAGAGAAGTAAACTCCTTATAACATATATGGATAGTTAAGAAAAATAAATTCCCTTATGGTCTATGTAGTGTGTATGTGTGTGTGTGTGTGTGTGTGTGTGTGTGTGTGTGCGTGTGTGTGTGTAATATCATTCCATGCCCTAAACTCATCATCGTTATCAGGAGGTAAATAGCATGTTTTAGTTTTCTGAAAATCATGGATAGTCTTTAGTTCTCACAGTTTCAAAGTTGCTTGTCACTGCAAAGTTGTTGTTATGTACATTGTTCCCTTGGTTCTGCTCATCTCATTCTTCATCAGTTTATTTTTTAAAATCTTCAAAATTATACATTTTAATAATGTTGGTTTTAAACTATAAATCGTTCCTCCCATTTTATTTATTCCATTTGGCAATGATATATCTCTTTGAAATCATTTTTAGATAACTGTTCATACATAGTTTGAATTTCTTCTTTTGAGAAGTGCCAGTTTATATCATTATCTATTGAAGATCCCACTTGATTTTAATCTACTCCAAATGACAACTCATCTCTT